>NC_026155.1:1231115-1234571 GCF_000512975.1 Sesamum indicum
TTTTCCTCATATCTATCTCGATTATCCTTTCTAGGTTTTCTACAATCCTTAATGTAGTGACCTTTTATTCCACAGTTATAACAACGCCTTTCTCTAGTTTTGTCATCATTAAAGTTCTCTCTAGGTCTAGACTTATTCCGATATCCATTTCTACTCTTACTTCTACTTTTGCTTCTATTATATCTAGAGTTTTTAAACTTAGGTCTTCCCCTAACCGAATTCACTTCATGTTGGTTTTGACTAGGTTTATTAGCCCTAAGGTCCATTTCCTTACTCTTAAGTACGTTCACAACAGCTTCAAGATTAACAGAATCTCTACCATACTTAATAGCAGATTTAACATCAGAGTACGATTCAGGAATAGCATTCAGCAAAATAATAGGGGAATATTCATCAATGTTTTTGTCACCGGTGAGCTTAATGTCTTGTATTAGTTTTGTAAAATCATCCAAGTTTTCATCAATGTTTTTAGACAAGTCAAGTTTATACTTAAAAATTTTTTCCAATAAAAACAATTTACTCGGCAACGAAGTCTCAGTATATAGCTCCTCAAGTTTGTTCCATAAATCTTTGGAAGAATTTTGTTTGCCCACTTTTCGTAAAACCGTGTCAGATAAATTCAAAATGATTGAGGAGTAAGCAAATTCATCATTTTCTTGAATTTTTTCTTCCGAAACGTTTTCTAAATAGTTTCCGTCAATGGCCTTGAAAACTCTTTGTTGTATCAAAATTCCCTTCATTTTTTGTTGCCAAATCGAAAAATCAGTTTTTCCATCGAAAGGTTGTAGGTTATATCCGGCCATTTTAAAAGGATTTTAAGTGAGTTTCAGAAAACTGTACCCTTTTTAGTGATTTAACAAAAACAGGAATTCTCAACAGATAAGGCAGACAACAGTTTATAGGATCAGGGAGTCACAAAGAAACAGAAATTTCAGCAGACGAATCAGGCCAAAATAACCAGTAATAAAGAACTAAGGCGTAGCAGTTCACAGAGAATATGGGATCACAAAGATCACAGTTATTATCAACAGGTGATAAAAGGCAGAAATCACTCCAGAATGTATACCAACAGTTTCTTATGAAGATCACACAGATCAGTGTTATGAGAAAATCACACAGATTAAGAGATATCACACGTATTTAAGAAATCGCAGCAGATTAACACAAAGTAACAGTCTGCAATATTGAACCAAAATAGTAGGAACCGAGGCTCACCAGCCTAAGTCCCGTCCAGATACCCGACGACCTCGAGGGTCCGGCCAAGAGGGATATTAGGGGGTGATAACCGCGGTAAAATAGAAACAGAACTAATTCAACCGTAATATAGAGCGAGATATCAAGAGATAGTTATCAGCAGAATATATCAACAGAAAAATAACGAGGAGGGGTTTCGGATGTTACCACCACCGGAAACTTTTCGGATCAGAGACGGCTCTGATACCACTGTAGGGTGAAACCCTCAGTGATATCTCTTTCACAACGAGAAGTACTAGCCAACTATTACAGAAAATATATATGGAGTACAAAACTCCTTAATACATACCAAGATATATAAATGACAAATATAATACTGAAATTAAAACACTTATGAAGTTGAAGACGGCTCAGAATGCTGTCAGATTCACCACTTCTTCTAAGGTTTCCGTTAGTCACCGAGACTACACAAATGACCGGCCACAAGAACCACGGTTACTCCACAACAGGTTCACGCCCAGAAGATCACAAAGATCTATGGCTTTTTGGTCACACAGATTCCACAAAGAGAGTTCACAGAGAACGATATTTACTAGAGAAGAAGAAGGTAGGTTTCAGTATTTTTTCGGTACTTAGCAAACGAGAAGAAATCTCTGTTTATAGCCGTGGAAGAGAACCAGGTAAGTCTAGTCTAAGGTGGCTTTCCATTTAGCCATTGATTGGCTAAGGAAAGCCACCACTGGTTTAGGCGATGAAGAAGCAAGGGAGAATCCATTGCTGAAGATAGAAACCGAGAGAGAGAAAAGGAGAGGCTGGTGTCGGCGCAAGAGAGAAGGGGAAATGAGGAAATAAGAGTTTAGGGCAGCAATATAACCGAGGCTAAGTTGGGTCGGGTTTACCTGGTTAATGGGCTGATCTCATGTGTGGGCATCCAGGTGGTTCTTTGGCTTTTATCCGAATGGGCCTACCAAGATTGGTCATTGGGCCATATTTCTTAACAATCTTTTTTTTAATAGGATAAAAAAGAACTATGCTCTCATATAAAGTTATATATATAAACAAACAAAAAAAAAAAAAAACATAATAATGAGAGTCTCTTTCGGCTTGACTGAGTCAATATGAAATTAAGTCAAGTCAATATGCTGCGTGTACCAATAATTATTAAGTCAAGTATATGATTCAGTATTAATTTCACATTAAAAATCTTTTATAATATGAAATTAATTATGAAAGCAATTTAAAAAACAAACCTGATAGTGAGAGGTCTTTTATGACTTGACATAGGTTGGAACCAATTAAAAATCTCCAGCCAGGTCTTTTATGATTTTAGAGATTTTGGACTATTGAATTTTAGTAACAATAAATTAATTTGATTTCTTATTTTTCTTTTTCTTCTTTTTTTAAGGTTAATTGGGTAAAGTGCAACGTGCTCATCTAAAATTTGTTATAATTATGAATAAAATTGTTATTTGAAATATTACAAATACCCTTCTAAAATTAATGACCGCCCAACAAATACTCCCTACAATGGCTAAAAATATCGCCTCATAACAATCTATTTGTAGGGACTATTTGTTAGATGATCGTTAATTTTATAAGGCATTTGTAATTTTTTAAACGATGGGGAGTTGATCACTTACTTTTTTGCATCTAGTTATTAAAATATTTTTGTTTTTGAAAAATACTTGATTATAATACTTTTATTATTTCATTTTAACTTAAACTGATAGCAAATTCAATCAAGAAATAGCTTTAAATTCTAGTCACTTTTTAATTTTTTTATGAACTAAGTGGATAGCATTTTTATAATTTTTTCATCTATCCCGTTCGATTTTTTTTACACACTTTGAATTTTTAAAAAAAAAATAAAATACAACAAGGCAAAGTTAACAAGTTCATACAGATATTTATAAATTTTCAAACAACGATGTAATATTCGTAACTGTATCAAATGTTAGGAGAGTTGATTGTAATTTACCCTTGATATTAAATGTATTATTTGTATGAGATTCTAACGTTTGTAATTGCAATTAGCCATCATTTTACAAGGAAGGAATAAATATCTTACAAATGTCTACATCCAATTTCCTATATGCACTCTTTTTGCAAGAAAAGAAACATTAGAGCCACAAATAATGATTTAGAGCATCAATAGAAACCACCCTTTTTTCAAAATAATGATTTATGGCATTTTGGTTGATTACTGCTAATCACTTACCTTGATTTTAACATAAAAATTCAGTAATCTAAGAAAATATACTC
>NC_026155.1:1236016-1248113 GCF_000512975.1 Sesamum indicum
TAAGTGAACTAGGAAAGTGGTATGGCTTCTGCAGACTAACCAACAGATTCGAAGAAAGATCCAAATCGACAAGTGTTCCATTTCCAATTTCCCAAATCCAATTAGGTACTTCCCCAATTATCCGGTTGTTTGAGAGGTTCAATAACTCCAGACTGTGTTGGTTTGTAAGATCAGGAAAATTATGTAGGTTGCAAGAAGCTAGGGATAACGAGAATAGCTGGGGAAACCTCGACAAATTTGTATTAGTGATGCTTGTGTCAATAGATAAATTGTTGTACGAAAGGTCTAGCTCCACAAGATTATGTAGCCTTTGCAACTTTCCTAATTGAACTGTGCCATTGAAGAAGTTGTAAGAAAGTTTAAGAGTTTCAAGCCTTTCTAGTGTGAAAAATGACTTGGGAATTTGCCCTTCCAGTTTATTACGGCTTAAATCTAGCGCAACTATGTGAGGAAAATGTAAAGTTGAAAATTCATAGACTCGACCACTTAACTGGTTGTTGGAAAGTCTAAGTATTTGTAGTGAAGGAAGACCAAAGAGAGACTTGGGGATGCTCCCACTAAGTGAATTATCACTAAGGTCTACTAGTTGAAGGTTCTTGGACATGTAAAATGATGGGATTGAACCGGTGAAGAAGTTCTCGGATAAGTCCACATAAGTTAGCCCAGTTAGGGTAGAAATCGTGGATGGAATAGGTCCAGTGAAGCTGCAGTTGCGCATATCTATCTCGGATAACATGCTAAGATTACCAATAGAATTTGGTAATGGGCCTGAGAAGTTAGTAGATAGAAGCAACATAGTCCTAAGAGATGCATTTCGATGAAATTGTGGTATGGAGCCAGTGAGTAACTGATTGTAGGATAAATCAAGATTCTCTAGGGTAGGTAATTGGAAGATCATATCAGGGAATGAGCCTCTTAAATCACATCCACTGAGAGACAAGGTAGTCAGATGTGAGAAGTTAGCGAAGAAATTAAGAACTGCTGACGACATCTGCACGCCATCGAGATAAAGCTCTCTTAGCCCGGTTAGATTCTGAAGAAGCATCTTCAAATTCGGATTCTCAATTTCTAGAGCGTTATCTGAGAGATCGAGAGTGACCAATCTCCTCATTAGTGAAACATCAATTGGAACCTGTCCACCAAAACGAGCACCTGATAAATTCAAATACGTCAAATGTTTGAGGTTGAGAATCCCACCTGGAATAGTCTGACCTCCAAATTCATTCTCAGCCAAGTTTAGCTTCTCCAGGTACCAAAAGCCAGAAAGACTTGACATGTTATGAATCCCACCCGAAATTCTCTCCCAATCGAGCTGCAAACTGATCACATGCCCGGCACCATCACATTCCACACCGACCCAGTTGCAACAATCTTGAGTCTGAGTCCAGAGCACCAGTTTTTGTGATCGAGTGCTATTGAATATAAGATCATTCCTCAGTTGAAGCAACAAACTTCTCTGATCCTGCAGGCATTGGCTGTAAGCATTTTGAATAAAACAATTAGTTATGCAAAATATTGAAAGTATGCAGATGAAGCAGCAGAAACACTGAGAATACAAAGAAATTCCCATAGTGAAGGAAGATTGCACCAATATGAGTCAGTGGCAGGTGGCTTTAAATTAACTTCCATTTTTCTTACACGCCGATGACTTTCAAAGTCTTTGTATGGCATTACCGTTGATTACTGCTAATCACATACCTTGACTGAACTTGGGACCAATAATTAAGTCAAGTCAATATTCTTCATCTACCCATTTTCTTAACCTTTTTACACTCCATTTTGATTTAGAGATTTCGGACTATTGAATAATTGAGAGGTACTTATTTATTAATATATAATACATTGGGAGTTTAGATTATATTTAAAAAGACTCCAAAAAAAAATTTACTTCAATAAAAATTGTATCAATTCTCTTACATGTTTTGGACTGTTGAAAGTCAATTTCCATAATCATGTCACTATTTAATTTTGAACGTGTTTTAACACTTCATAAAATATTAATATACATACAACTCAATAATTTATATTTTATGAGCAGATGATTATAATAGACATTTCCAAAAAATTAAAATCACAATTAACTTTTAAATTATTCACACTTTTATTACATATAAATATAAATATAAATAGATATATTGAAATATCAGACTTAACTTTTGAGCATTTAGTTATTAAAATACTTTTTTATGATACTTTTAGTGTTTTTATTATTATCTATTTTTATTACTCAATATCTTTTAGAAACTCATTACTTGATAACTTAAATTGGTAGTCCAGCTTTTAGAAAATCTTACAATATAATAAAGTTTATTTTTGACACTTTTACTATTACTTTCTTAAATACTATTAGAGGTACTATTTTCAGCTTCTTCCTTAAAAAAACCACTTTGGAAATATTTAAAATGCCAATTTCTATTTCTGAAACGGCAATAAAAAAAAAAACCGCTTTGTTGTAAATAAATTCAACTTTACTTTTTACTACTTTACCCTTAGTATAATAATTTTAGTTCAAATTTATCGCTTTTAAGATTATATATTTAAAGTTGATACTGGAGTTTTCAAATAATTTGAATAATTAAATTTACACTGCACGTATTAAATATTTTAAAATTTTTATATTTTATTTGCTGTCTTATCTAATTATATTATTTCATTCACGTACTATTATTTGATTAAACGATAAGATGATTTTTTTTGGAATGATGCAAGTTTTATTAGTTATTGTGTGTGAATAAAAATATTATATTGTTTAGTGAGAGCATTATTAAATTAAACATATTTTGTTAAAATCTTTTAAAAAATAAATATGAAATATACTAATTAAAATAAAATTTATGATTTTTTTTGTGAAAAAAATAATTATTAGTCACAAACAATAAGTAAACTAAATAATAAAAGATAGTATCTTTTTAACATGATTGTTCTCCAAACACTATCCAATTTAACTTTCATCTGCATTTTGTTTCTTTTTACAAATCCTATCCTCTTGAAGTTTGTTTTCGTTTAACAAATAAATCCCTCTGTTAGTTAAAATTCATCAAATTTTTTATATTAATTTTGATTAATGAAAGGTTAGACTGGAACAGTCCTTAATGATGCTGTGTTTGAATGAATAGATTTAAACGAAGAAATTTTAAATAATTCCATACTAAATGATTTAAAATTAATTAATATTTTATAAAATAGGTTCCAAATAAAAAAAATTAAAATCTTTTATAATATGAAATTAATTATGTCAGGAATTTAAAAAACAAACCTGATAATGAGAGTCTTTTATGGCTTGACTTAGGTTGGGACCAATTAAGTCAAGTCAATATGTTTCATGTGCCCATTTTCTTACCCTTCTAACACTCCATCTTGATTAAGATTTTAGAGATTTTGGACTATCGAATATTAGTCTTCATAACACAATTGACAAGTAACAATAAATTAATTTGAGTACTTATTTTTCTTTTTCTTCTTTCACTTCCTTTTTTTTTTTTTCAAGTTTAATTGGGTAAATTGCAACGTCCTCATCTAAAATTTGTTATAATTATAAATAAAATAGTTATTTAAAAAATTACAAATATCCTCCTAAAATTAATGACAACACAACAATACTCCCTACAATGGCTAACAAATATCTGGAGTTTTAGGATGGTGTTGTGATATATATAGAATGAGCGAAGTCTCAACATCCATATATGGCTGGTGAGAAAATTAAGTGTCATTGTCAGAAGTACAAAAATGAAGTTTTCAAAACTACGGACGAGGTAAATTTCGATCTGTTTATGAACGATTTATGCCAGAATATTATAATTGGACTTCTCATGGCGTGGAGAGGGTGCAGGAATATTTTAAGGCCGTCACGACAGCCCCGTTGTGGGAGGAGCAAACTCTTGTTTCTCATGTTATGTTAAGGACGAGTACGCCTTGGGGTGATGCAGCACATATGAATTGGGCGCAAAGGATAGTTTTTTATGCCGTCGGGCCGGTTGTCTGGTTTTCTAACTATAGCCAGGATGGTGTGCTTGATGATGGCACGAGGTCATGTCTTACTGATGCAGGGCCTAGTTTATATTACGGTGAGGGGCCCTATGATTATGTATTTGGGCTGGCAAATCGGTTTCACGATATAGTGCATGCTACCGAGTAGCCGTTGTGGAACAGCTGCACCCAATCTCAATTGGGGACAGTAGCTAGTTGGTGAATATCAAAGTCAAGGGCAATATTTCTTAGCATACATATGATCAAATATCATAGTAGGCTGATCATATATTGCTGCACGACCATACCCTACCCCATGATTACTATAGTACGAAGAAATTGATAAGAGACTTGGGATTACCTGTTGAGAAGATTGATGCGTATAAGAATTGTTGCATGTTGTGCTAAAAGGACGACATTGATTTGGACTACTACAAATTTAGTGAAAAAGCTAGATACAAATCGATCATGGAGCGAAATTATAACGTTTCGTAAAAGTACAAAATAATAATGATGTGAGCTACTGTACACATATCTGCGTGTGTATTAAAAAAATATATTAAACAATTAAAAGTCGATAATTAAGATTGTTGAAAATGCATGTTATTAATTAAATACAAATTCAATAAGAACTGCTATAGACAACAAAAATAAAAATAAAAATCAAAGCTCTATGTCAAAATTAAAACAAAAAACTCAACTTATGTTTGAGTATTATATTATATAATAGAGATGGTGACTAAAACTTATAAATTAGAAACTGCGTGATAAGATTACATCACAAAGAAAATTTATAACAACAAATTATCTAAAAATAAAACTTTTATGAATGAACACACCAAAAATAAAAGAAAATTTATAACAACAAATTATCTAAAAATAAAACTTTTATGAATGAACACACCAAAAATAAAAAGAGAGTGACATAGGTATTATTAAAAGACAAAATAAATGAAAACTAGAAATGTAAACAAAATTAAGTAAGGTTTTATTTTATTTTATTTTATTTTTTAAAAAATTGAGTGAGTTTTGGGTCACTGGTTCAACCATTGGGTCAACTGTAGTTGAACCAGTGACGTCATATTTATATCATAAATAATTATTAATATTTAAAAAAATAAAAAATATTAATATACTCAACAACCTATCTTTAAAAAAAAGTTGCTGGGTTTTTCTTTGACATTAATAGTCCAATAGTATATAGAATATAATAAAATTAAATTAAAAAAAATTACAAAGCTCAAATATAAGAAATATTATAATGTATTTTCAAATTTAACAAAAAATCAGATACACTAAATTATCAGAGATAATTTAACAGGAATATCTAAACTCAACTCAGAAGAGAAATCGAGATTTTATATTTAAAAATAACATAAAATAGTTAAACTTAATAAGGCACTTAAAAGAAAAAATACACATGTTAGAAGAGGAATTAAAGATGTATCATGCATTTACACTTTATTCTTGACCCGACTGGTTCAATCAACCCAGTATCAGATCGTACTATTCATCGGTTGAACACTATGGTCAAACGATTTTCATGAAAAAAATTGTTTTTTAGCTTCTCCGATTTTCTGTATTCAACTGGTTCATTTTGTGGCCGGTTGGTGTTTAGACGATCTGACCATCGGAGCCGGTTTGGATTTTAAAACCTTGATTTGAATAGATCATAGTTGAAATTTATTTTAAATGGCAAAGTCACATGACCGATGAACAATCTATCAGTACTAACAAAAAGATGGTCAAGATGATAGAAGGAAAACACAAAAAGAAAAATAAAAAAAAACTTCAAAATGATGGTGGCATTCAACACAAAGTTTAATCTCTATTAATAAGGTTCTAAAATTTGAAACCCCTATTTAATATTCTAAAAATTGGGAGATAAATTAAAAAATATTTAATGGCAAAATTTCACTTTTGGTCCCAGTAAATAGGGTCATTCTCAATTTTGGGAGTTAATTATTTTTTTATTATAAAAAAAAAATTATTTTATTATAATTTTTTTTAAATATATAACACAAACATGACGAGTGAAATCGCGACTCGTCATTAAATAATGGAAAAAAAATGCAGAATTCCCCAAGTCGGGATTCTGAATCCCGACTTGGGGAATTTTCTTTTTTTTTTTCGTTTAAATTATATTTATATAATTTAATTTATATATAATTAATTTTAACAACATACTAAAATCCAAAATTAATAAAATTAACATTGCATTAACTTAAAAAATTACAATTAAGGGTACAAATGTAATAGTTATTTATTTTGTACAATTGTAAAAAATTACGTTAAATTATACAATTACAAATATAAAAAATGTCCACCCGTTCCACAATGTCGTCTGTGGCGTTGACGTCGAGATCTTCTTATTTCCTCGCCCACATTTTGAACTGACTCATTTTGCGCCTCATTTTCTTCACCACCAAACCGACTTGATGTTTCGGAACTTGACTCTACATTGTCACGATATGCACCAAATGATGGAAATGGAATTGGTGAAATATTATATCCTTGTGTATATGGTTGATTAAAACCAAGACCAAGGTCAAGAGAAAAATCTTGTGTTTGATTTGACATATATGGAGTCGATTGAAACCAATCACCTTGAGATGGTTGAGGCATATAATAATCTTGAGGCGGTTGAGGTACGTAATAATCTTGAGGTGGATATACTGTAGAAGGACCAGCTATATCCACCCAAATATCATGACGTTCAACTGAACCAGTTGACATTCGGCTAGAACTTCTTCTTTGCCTGTGGGATGTTGTGGGAGCATCATCGGATGGAGAAGCCATTTGTTGTGGTTGTTGGGTTATAGCCTCCTTGATAATATGTAACCCATGTTCAAATATATCCACCAATTGACTATATCCTTCGATATTTGGTGGTCTAGATCGATATAAAGTTTCAAGGGCATTCACCTCATTTGCCTGGAAAGTGTAGAAAAATAATCAGTCTTGTGTTGTTAAAAAATATATATAAAATAAAACATGTAATATTATATAACAACGTACCACAACTTGCAACATAGGTGCTTCTCCAGGTTGGTACCCGCTTTCCACACGTCTATCAGTAGATGACGACACAAAATTTCTTGTTATGTTGTAGTACCACTCCCAATAACCTCGTTTTGTTTCCCTTCTATTGGAAATGAGTGGCCTATGTACAACCGTGTCATATCGTCTTTGCCATCTATTGATGTATTGTATGTGTTGCAGAGACCAATCTGCGCCCGCGTGATTTTTACGGGAAATCTGATGGAGGCTCATATCACGGGTATCCGTCGATTCTGGTACATTCTGCCTCATCCCGAATTGGCGAACAACTCGTTCGGGACGATGCATTTCAACTATTGCGTAGAATATCAACGGAACAGATGACCTCCACAACTGGGGGTTCAATTCATCGGCGTAAGCCATAATGACATCCGAGTCCATGTCATACGGCTGCCATATGAACTGTAATAAAAACAAAGATGTAAATTAATACGAATTTAATTCACGGTATAAATATACGAATAATATTAAAATTAAGTTACCTGATCCGCCTGCATCTCATCCAAAATTTCTCGTATGACTCGTACAGTTCCCCGAACTGTAGTGGTAAAAGTGTACTGACAATTCCAAGTAGCAACATATGGTGCTGCTGGGAGCCAGCGATTGTTGTCCATTTGCACTTGGCCCATAAATAGTCGTTGGGCACCAAGTCCAGGACAAAGTGGCGTAATCCGTGACCACACCCAAATCTACACGAACAATACAAATATGTGTTATGCATGAATATCAATAGCAAAAAACAAAAAAAATGTGTAAGACTTTTTAAGTCAATTTTACCTGTAGCAATTGCAGCGCTCCACCAATTGCCGCTTTGCCTTTTGTGCTGGCATTGCACAATTCGCGATATAAAAATGCCAGCACAGCACTCCCCCAACTGTAGTTCCTCGCGGTTTCTATATCTTCTAATTTTGAAAGATATAGTAATGAGACATAGTTACCTGAGGAATCTGGGCACATCAATCCCCCAAATAAAAGTAATGCAACGGCACGTGCGTACTGGACGACGACAGCCTGGGGAGTATTATAAGTGATTTCGCCCGCCGCCAAATGAGATGTAATTGCCGATGTCTGTAATCTCGAGCCCTTCAATACATTTGCATTCGGGCTAAAGCCTATGTAAGTAAGGCAATATTCTTGCCATTGTTGTGTTGTGCGGTCGAAATCAATTCCAGTCACCGGCTCGCCGTCTATTGGGAGTGCCCAATTTATTTGTACATCTTGTATGGTAATTGTGGCTTCCCCTACACGCAAATGAAAAGTGTGCGTCTCCGATCGCCATCTCTCCACTAATGCAGTGATGAGGTGTTGATTTAATTGAAGGCGTCCGCACCTGTAAACTCCGTAAAATCCTATTTGGTGTAGGATTTCTTGTACACGCTCGGACATATTATTTTGGTTAAAGTAGCTCCAAAAGTTACCATCCGCACGCCGTGAAATTAGTACGGCGTCTAGGTCACCTTCTGGAATATCGTCGGACCTATGTTGGGCTTGTTGAGATAATACAGTACTATCACGAGGATCGTAAACTGATCGTCTATCCATTTGTATGAAAAAAAATTGATGGTGGATGAAGTGAGTTTATGCTGGTGAAAATTGATGGTGGATGAAGTGAGTTTATGTTGGGCCGTGAAAATTTATGCTGGTGGATGAAGTGAGTTTCCACCACCCTTCATCCGTCCAATTTATAATGGTGGATGAGGGTGGGAGAAAAATTTGATTTTAAAAATTTTTAAAAAAATTAACGGCCAGCCTTAATCAATGGCTGGCAGCGCCAGCCTTACCTTGATTCACGGCCAGCCTTAATCAAGGGTTGGTAGCGCCAGCCTTGGTCAAAGGCTGGCGCTGCCAACCCTCCTTTAATGAGGGCTGGCCCGCGCGGCCAGCCCCCTTTAATATATATATATATATGTATATATACATATAATATATTATTATATATTATTATATATAAAAAATATATTATATGTATATATAATATATTATATATTATATATTATTATATATTATATATGTATATTATATATCTATTATATATATTTATATATTACGCCACAACGAACTTCTCAGGAAACATTTTATCGCTCCATACCATTTTTCGAACAAACATTCTCGGAGGTACCAGTGGATTCCATTGATGTACCGAACTTAAGGTATGCAAAATTTTATGACAAAAAGGAAGGCAGACTTGATGTGGGAATGCTTTTCAAAAATAAAGAAGCTTTAATCGAGGCAGTGAAAGATCACTCAATACGATATGCCCGACGCGAGTATTGGTACCTGAGAGTTCAAAGACCAAGTGGAAAGTATTGTGTAGGCATACCACCGAAGGTATATATATATATATTTTTGTCGTATATGTCTAAGCAAACAAAATTATTCGACTGATTCGTGTTTATTTTTTTCAGCTATGCGGTGTAGATGGGAGCTGCGAGCATTTACAAACCAAAAATGGGAAGGTGGACAATAACAAAATACGGAGGGGACCATACATGTATATTGAATCAAATGTCCCTCGAACACGGTAATTTAGATAGAGTATATGTTGCTTCTTTATTGTTAGGACATGTAAAATGCAACCCATCGTACGGAATCAAGCATGTCATCCAGACTGTGAAAGACCATACCGGATACGATATAGCATATCAAAAGGCATGGTACAGTTTGAAAATGGCACGCGAGATGGTTTATGGCACATGGGAGAGCTCCGTTCAAAAGCTACCCAAATACTTGGGAGCTCTCCAAAAATATAATCCAGAAACGATTGTTGAATGGCAACATAAAGCCCACGACACATCAACCGGTGCATATGTGATAGGGTACGTATTCTGGGCGTTCAAGTCGTGTATTGAAGGGTTCAAACACTGTCGCAACCTTATCAGTGTAGATGGGACCCATCTATACACAAAGTACAAGCACAAGATGTTGATTGCTGCTGCGATGGATGGAAATCAATAGGTACTTCCTCTTGCTTTTGCAATTGTCGATGAAGAATCACTTTTATCTTGGAAGTGGTTTCTTAGACAATTGAGCAGACACATTATACGAGGGCAATGGGGTATCTGCCTTATTTCTGACCGCCATGCTGGTATCACAAGAGCTGTACGTGAATGTCCGGATTTCGTGCCACCTAACGGCGTGCACCGATATTGCTTGCGGTATGTGTGTTCCAATTTCAACAGTAAATACAAAAATATTGTGTTGAAGGATCTTTGTTGGAGAGTTGGCTCTGAATATCAGATCAGAAAATTCAATCGCATAATGGAGGAGATAAAGAGCCAGTCCCTCGAGGCGTTTCAGTGGTTAGATAGGATCGACAAGGAAAAATGGACAGCATCACATGACGGTGGATGGCGATGCGGAATTCTGACGACAGATATGTCGGAATGCAGAGTATTGAAAGGGGCTCGCCGCCTACCGTTGACAGCAATTGCTGAGATGACGTTTCAGCGAAGTGTCCATTATTTCCGTGAGAGGTTAGCAAGAAGTACTGTAATGTTGACTAACAACCAACTGTGGACGGATTTTGCATATAAGATGTTCACACGTTGGCATCAAAATTCTATTGAACATACCGTCACCAAATACCATCAGTTCCAACAGTCCGCCTCGGTTGTTACAAGACGTCACGGTGGACATGGAGTCAACACCCATGTTGTCAAAATTGCGAACCGAGAATGTTCTTGCGGCAAATGGAGTCAATTTGGTATACCTTGCAGTCACGCTCAAAAGGTATGCGCTGCATTCATGATTAATGCTGCATCAATGGTGAAGGATTATTACAATATAATGACTTATAAGAATACATATTCTAAGTCATTTGAACCTGTACATTTCAAAGATTATTGGGATGTACCGAGATTTGAGTTGGTCCACGATCCTACTATTCGCATCTCTTCGCGCCCTGGTTGAAATCAAACAACACGTATTCACAACGAGATGGATTGGGCGCAAAGGCGTGCACGACAACAAGCACAACAAAGAAATTTTTCAACACAATCGGATGTGCCAGTACCGGGTAGCCAGGATTAATTGTATACTTTTTGTATTTTTTACAATTGTACAAAAATATACACTTTTACATTTATACATTTAATGTAATTTTTTACAATTATACAAAATAAATAACTATTACATTTGTACCCTTAATTGTAATTTTTTCAGTTAATGCAATGTTAATTTTATTAATTTTAGATTTTAGTATGTTGTTAAAATTAATTATATAGAAATTAAATTATATAAATATAATTTAAACAAAAAAAAAAAGGAAAATTCCCCAAGCCGGGATTCAAAATCCCGACTTGGGGAATTCTTCATTTTTTTTCCATTATTTAATGACGAGTCACGATTTCAAATCGCGACTCGTCATGTTTGTGTTATATATTTAAAAAAAATTATAATAAAATAATTTTTTTTTATAATAAAAAATAATTAACTCCACTTTTGGTCCCGCGCTTTAGGTGCTCAACACTTGTAGTCCCAAAATCCTAATTTTTTAACACTTTTAGTCCCACACCGTTAAAAACTGACGGAAACGGCACGTGACACGTCACGTGTCGTTAGTCAGCTGGTATGGTCCATGTTGGTCAATGACAAAATATCACTTTTGGTCCCACTAGATAACGTTATTCTCACTTTTGGTCCCACGCTTTACGTGTTCAACACTTGTTGTCCCAAAATTCTAGGGCCCGTTTGGTTGTGTTTTCATTTTCATTTTTAGTTTCCAACATTTGGAAATAGGTAGAAGTGCTTTATTGGTTTTTGTGCGAAAATTGATAATATATTTGGATTAGTTGTTTACAAATGTAGGTATATAGGTGTGAGAATGTTGAATATATGTATATGTATTTTTGATGTGACAGAAATTGGTTATAAGGGTTGACCAAATTGATTGAACGTTTGTGTCTTTTTCTATTCGTATTTATGTATAGATATATACATATATATTGTGAATGCCAAATAAAAATGTGAAGAATATACTTTATTCAATACTTTATTTAAATAAGTTAGGTCTAAATTAAATAAATAATTTAATATGACCAAGACTCAACAATATTAATTCTGTTTATATTTT
>NC_026155.1:1248224-1267914 GCF_000512975.1 Sesamum indicum
CACCTTTATATTAAGGTGCAATATGTGACAAGTCACGTGCCATTAGTCACAGGGGTGGCAGATGAGTCGAGCCGACTCGACTTTGAGCTCGAGCTCATGTTTACTTGTTCACCGCTCGCGAGCTGGTGAATTTTTTTTTATATATATTGTTTTTAATTTTTTTATATATTTAATTTTATATATAATATTTGATCAGTTTTATAATCTAAATTGATCGTATATTATAATTATTAATCAATATCATCTATTTTATTTTGTATAATGAAAAATTATGATACTTTTATTTATATATTTAATCTTTATACAAAAATAAATCTAATCAACAACTTAGCAAATTATAATATTTTTTATAATTAAAATTATTATTTAATATGATATATAGAACTTTATGTTATATTTTAATATATATTTGTATTACGTTAATATTTTTTAAATTGACAAGTAATTCACTTATGATTCTTTATTATTTATAAATTTATGTCAAAATTTAGTAATTCTTATGAATTAATCTAAAAATAATAATAATAATAATAATAATAATAATAATAATAACAAAAATAATAATAATGATGATGATGATGGTTGAACAATTCTAATTATTATTTTTATTAGATATATAATGAGATTAAAAAGTTTAATCAATAATTAAGATATCTTAAAATTTGGGCACCTGATTCATACGAAATTTAAATATATACAAGATTGTGTCTATTAGATCATATCTGACGGTATGATTTAAAATCACATGGTCTGATGCAACGATACACCGTCTTGAATGATTACTCTTATGTTTTGATATCAGATGATTTGGGTGTGCTTTTAGCATCTTGTTTAATTTTTTTTCTTGGGTTTGGGTGTGTTTTCAGGGGACAATGATTTGTTTATTTCTTGTTGTTGTTTGGTTTTATAAAAGAGTTGTAATGTTGTATGGAAGACCATTATCGATTAACAAAATTTCTTTGTATGTAATGTTGTAAAATTCCTCTCCTTCCCACCTCTATTCTTCTGCAATTTCTGGAACAAAATCGAGCTCGAGTTCGAGCTCGAAAATAATGTATCGAGCTCGAGCTCGAGCTCAACCTTGGTGAGCTCATCGAGCTCGTCGAGCTCGAGCTCAAACAAAGAACCCTCTCACACTCAGTTTCTTTTTCCTTCCCAGCCTCATTCATGGCGGCTCTTAGGCCTCTCTGTCTCTCTGCATTTTACCATACCAGTGGTATTTGACTGAGAAGTTGTAAGATTTGGTCCAGAGGATGATTCAATGAACACAGCTCAAACAAAGAACCCTCTCACACTCAGTTTCTTTTTCCTTCCCAGCCTCATTCATGGCGGCTCTTAGGCCTCTCTGTCTCTCTGCATTTGCATTCTTCTCACTCTCATTCACTCTGCTTCAGATGTTGAGTTGCTTTTGATGAAGATTAAGCTTTCACTGCAAGGAACCGCCGAGAACTTACCGTTGTTGTCCTGGAATGTCTCAGTCCCACTCTCCATTAGGGTTTTGGGACTACAAGTGTTGAAAACGTAAAGCGTGGATCAAAAGTGAGAATGACCCTATCTAGTGGAATCAAAAGTGATATTTTGCTGTTGACCAACATGTACCATACCAGTTGACTAACGGCACGTGACTTTCCGTCAGTTTTTAACAGCGCGGGACTAAAAGTGTTAAAAAATTAGGATTTTGGGACTACAAGTGTTGAGCACCTAAAGCGCGGGACCAAAAGTGAGAATGACCCTATTTAGTGGGACCAAAAGTGAAATTTTGCCATATTTAATTGAGGCTATCAATTTTGATGTAAAATAATAGAAATCTAATTAAAATCCTAATTTTAAGGCATTCTATTTTTTTTTAATCACAGAATAACTGATAAGAACTAATCAAAAACCAACAATTGATGGCCTAAATTAACTACAATTACGTATTAAAAAAATGTACTTATTTACTTACTGTATTCATCATTAAAAAAATATAACTTTCCAAATTTGAAGCAACCATTCGATATATATATATATATATATTTATATATATCTCAATAATTAAAAAGAAATCAAAATTCTAAAATAACATAGTCGAAGCAAAAGAAGGGGTCATCTAATTCTAATTTATTCTTTTAATTTAAATAATTAAGTGAACAATATTATTTATATTAGTTATGTATAGTTTGTCTCTAATTTGAATTTAAGCAATTTATGTATAAGTTTTCATTTGATTAATGTAGAATAATATATAAAGCAATCTTCATTTCTCTTCATCAAGACAACCGTTAATGCTTCTATTGGTAAATATTAAGAAATTAACTCAAATTTGAAAATATGAATTGAGCTAAAGTCCAGAGGATCATATTTGAATTGAAATTCATAATTTTGAATAATCCGAGTTCTCTCGTGCATGGGAGTCCTAACTTCTCTCGGCCATGGGAGATGAGTCTTATGACAAATGCACCCGTACAAGTCTCCGGCCCCAAATGGTATCATTTCTTATGTCCTTGATATTCTCAATGGGGTTTCCTTTAACCAACAACTTAATCATACTTATATTGTTCTCATCCCCAAAGCCCCCAATCCAAATATCATCACTCAATTTAGACCGATCAGGTTATGCAATGTGATCTACAAATTAGCTTCTAAGACTATCATTATTCGTTTGAAGCCTCTACTTGATTCTATTATCTCTCCATCTCAAGCGGCTCTTGTCCCGGGCCGCTCCATTAGTGATAACATGCTTATAGCTTACCAACTTAATCATTTTATACGTCATAAAATGTGGGGCAAAGAAGGTCATATATCTCTTAAGCTAGATGTCAGGAAGGCCTACGGCTACGTTGAGTGGATATTCCTTGAGAGAGTTCTAGCTAGGCTCGGGTTCCATTCAAAAATTGTGTCTTTGATAATGCTTTGTATTTCCTCAATTATTTATTCTTTTTTCCTTAATGGAGAGAAATTTGTCTGTTAGTATTCGGAAAGGGGTCTCCGTCAAGAAGATCCCTTGTCCCCTTACCTTTACTTGTTTTGTGCCGAGGTTATAGTGCAGTGCTTCGACGGGCTGAGAGAGATGGGAGGTTGAGGCGAGTAGGCATTTCATACTGCTCCAAGAGTGTCTCATCTCTTATTTGCCGATGACACAGCAATTTTCTGTCAAGCAAAACGGCAGGAGTTAGAGCATATGCATCGGATGCTAGGCCAATTCAAGAGGGCCTCTGGTCTTAAACTGAATCTTCAAAAGTCAGCAATGGTTTTTAGTCGCGACTTGGAACCTACTGCTTGTGAAGCTCTAGCAGGACAGAAACTACGTTGCTGCAGCAAGTGCATCGGCACCGGTATTTCCCAGGTGCGAACTTCTTCGCTGCTGAATTAGGACATGCCTCATCATTTACTCGGCGCTCACTGCTGGGAAACGAGGGATTTGCTGGTGGCGGGGCTACGTTGGAAGATAGGAGACGGTCAATCTGCTCGGATATGGGATCATCCCTGGCTACCTCGCCCTTCACACATTCCAGTTACTTAGCAAGCCGAGGTCGTTACAGAGGGATTCCCAAGTAGCAGCTCTGATGAAGTTGTGTGGCACGGTGAGCAGTGCATACGAGGTAGCTGTGGCTTCACCATCCATGATCAGGGAGGATTGAATCTTTGTATGGATTAAGAGGTTCGCCTAGAGATGTTATTACGGGCCACTTCCCACACTGCTGAATTTGAAGGCCTCTCTGTAGATACACAGTGCATTTGATGCGCCAATGAACAGGAGGACATTACAACACCCTGGCAATATGTGCCAATGAACAGGAGGACATTTAAAATATTTACCTCTTTGAATCAATCACAAAGAAATTACATTAAAATGTTCGAATAGACTATCACTCATCCTCTTCAGACCACATATATAAAAGGGGGCCTTTAAATTCATTTTTCTCGAGAAATTCTTTCTGCAAAAGTAATCAAGTTTCATATGATTCAAGACATTTAAGATGGAGATCAAGTCATTAACTCAAGGTGCTTCCCCGAATTACAATGTTTAACTTGGGACGGCATTACGCTCTCGAATTAATGTTATAAAAGTCAAAATTTAAAATTCCTAAAATTATTTTTGTTATTTCAAATTCTTCACAGGAATTACCATCAATTAATTCATTTTTAATCATGGGAATTCGACAATTATACTCCGTTTGTATTATACTTGCAAAACATATGTGTTTGAAACATCTTCAAGAGGACTGATGGTTCGAGACGTGCAACAGAGGATTCTTAGTGTAGAATTACCTATTGCTATTAGCACTTGTGCATTTTACCGCTTATGGCGAATTCCTTGACCTGTCGAGAAAACCGCTTAGATTAAGTAAGTTGTATTATACTATTATACTTTTTTACTTAATGAAAATTACTTATACACAAAAAAAAATAAAAAATAAAAAATAAATCTTCAAGAGGAGGTAGTATACTTCAACAGCTTTATTTGTAATAGGATGAGAAGAATCACTGGCATTATAAAGACGGACCTGCAATTGGTTGGAAGTAGGACTTCATTTTGTAACACAACATAATTAAATATGTGGAAATAGCAAAATGTTGTGCCTAGAAATAAACCAAACCATATATCAATATATAAAACAAAATGATGTTATGTTTTATTGTTATGTAATTTTTATTCGTCTGCAGTAATTTATAATAATTTGATAAATTTATAAATTGTGTATGAAAGTGAAGTGGGGCTGGGAGGGGTGGAGGGTAGAGTCGAGATTCAAAAGAGGCAAGGCAGGGTATCGGGTGGGGGAGGGTCTCGAGTTTGGGCAAACCAGCCCTATACCCGCCCCGTTGCAATTTTTGTCTGGGAGGGATGCTTGCCTGAGGGCAAGCCTTATTTTCTGGCTCATAAGCACCATGACTTAGTATTCCTGTGACCTTGTACTGACCTTCCTAATTAGGATCTGGTTTCGTGTATCCACCCTCTAAAGTACTAAATTCCTCACTTGGAAGTTTCTTTATCTTACCCTTTTGTTGTAAGCATTGATCATAATACTTTTGTACTGTTGCATTCGGACGAAGGCTTTCTCCTTCATTTCTTCAATAAGATCCAGGTTTTCTCTAAGAAGGTCAGTGTTACTTTCCTCCAAATATTGTATAACTCGATGAGAAGGCATCCCTATTTCAGCAGGGATGATGGCTTCTATCCCATATACTAAGGTCAACGAGTGCCCAATTCCATTCGGTTCATTCTAACCTTCTCTTAATTCCTTGTAATAATGTACAATTAGTGACATCCACTTGTGCATTGTGATTTGCAGATGAGCTACAAAGGTGAATCTTTGTCACGCACTAAAGGTAAGTTTCCTTCTTTAGGCCCATTATCGGGACGAGACCTAATAGAAATCATAAGAATAACAAATTCATCAAAAAATAATAAGTCTAACGGCCAGGCCGATCGCATATCTTAAAAGTTCAACCTTTTCCCTATCACATTGATCTCTTTTTTAGACCAGTTAAACATTGGTTGTTCACGATATCACCTGTATCTGGAGGAGGAAATTTGAGATACATAAGCAAAAGCTTAGTGAGGCCATAAGTAGGTGCATGTGGAAGAAAATAATAATAAAAAACTTGATCAAAATAGTTAAAAACATATTATATTGACTAGCAATAATATCGAACAGGCCTGTGAAGACCATATCAAGTAAATGACCCAATCACATGATCACATATACCACCTTGTGTCTTTCAAAAGACCGTTTACTACCTGTGGACAAAATCTCTCGTACCTCACAACCCGCCTCAATGGAAACAAATCCACTCCCACGAGCCTCAAAGACCCGTAATTCTACCAATCTCCACCAGCATAAGACAGGATCGAGAGCAAGAGATAGATTGGGTGGACAATCGGCTTCAATGCCTCGACCAACTTGGTCGAAGAGCATGACGCGACCAACTTTGCTTCGTCTCGATCAGCTTGGAAATTTGAGAGAAAATGAGAACCATTAAATTAGATATGAATTTTGACATACCGAGAATTATAATTATTCCAGTTATATTGAAATATGAATAAAATAATAATTAATGTTTTTTTCTGTTGTTGTGTTATTTAATATTTCGCTGCATCAGTTTTATATTTTTAGGGGTTATAAATAAATTAATAAAAAGATAAAAAAAAAGTTTGTAATAATAAATAAAACATAGTGTTACCTCATCCACATAAGTCATGTTATTTGATCCTAACAGCATTCATATAAGTCTCTCTCCCTTTACAAATCTTATACAAAGCATAGGATATGTATATATTTGTATTATATAAAATGGAATCCGAGATGCAACACCATTTTACGATTTAAAAATATGATAAATTACAATGAGCTCTCTTAATATTTGACATAATTATAAATATTCTTTTATTATTTGAAAAATTACAAATACCCCCTAATATTTAAGAAATTATGTAATGCTTAGATGGAATTCTAAAATAGTCAACTTTGCCCTTGTATATTTTTTTTTTTACAAAAAAAAAAATTGTAAACGAATTGAACGAGGTGTATGAAAAATTTTATAATTTATAATCCACAAGGATATTTCGATCAATTTACCACAAAAAATGGATGAAAACCTAAAAAAGACTAATCGAATAGGCTAGTTGTTCGACGGCCGTTAAAATTAAGGGGTATTAGTAATTTTTCAAACAATAAGGAGTATTCAAAATTATGTCAAATTTCAGGACACCTCATTATAATTTATCCAAAAAAAAAGAGAAAATCTAAACTGCATTAAACATGGCTCTCTTGTTTAGCAATCATTTGTAGGCCTCTATTCCATTGCCTGTTGCTGCTAGTTGAAATCTGCATATTATGTATAAAGATCAGAATGATTGAATCATATATATACACATAAACAAGGTGAAGTCCTAATTGAAAGACATCCATTTCTTTAGCATCTATGATTTATGTTCATCCAACCAAAATTGTATGACGCCTCTGTCAATATCTTCTCAACCAGGTTGTCTATCTTCCGAAGAGGCTGCTGGCCAGCCGTTGGGGGAGTGCTTCTTATGGCGACTCGTTCTTTTGGTATTTACACGAGCCTGAATCAACTTCTCGTTTCTCAGAATGTCCTCGATGTTGATCTGAACCCGGTGGCACAGCTCGTCAAGAGCAAGCATTGGGAAGGGTTCTTCAATTAGAACTCCCACCTGTAATGATCTTTTAAGTTAAAAGGAATATGTGTGTGTGTGTGTGTGATTTTTGTGCTCTAACTCTTACTATATCTACTAGACTTTGTGCAGTTCTTGAATAAACAGAGCAGGTCCATCCAAGACTGTTGGATGAAGCAGAGAAGAGTGGTTGGACGAAGGGGGAAGCTGTGGTGTCCACTCGTCTAAAGGGTACTGGTGTTCAGGTGGAAACCACCCAAGGTGGTGATTTTCCACCCTTTCCCCCTGCATGCAAAGGGTGGTTTCTGGGGGGAACCACCCCTATCCCCTATGCAAGGAGGTTGAGAACCACCATTCCTCCTTCATCGAACCACCGGAACACCAAACTTTCACCCTTCATCGAACGTCCAGAGACCACCCTTTCCCCTTCATCCGATGGTGATAAGAGACAGTATATTACACCTGATCAACTGTAGAATGATCCAAATTAAGAGTACAATATAGCAAAAACCAAGAAAATTACCTCCTCAATGCAGAATAAAGATGCGGCGCTGATAAAAGTAGCAGGCACAACAATCCAGTGACAGTCGTCCCAAAGTATGATTGGAAGAGTAAAATGCCAAAGGACAAGAAACCTTGAGGTCAATCGAGTGTACGAGAGAGGGATAGGTATGCCCATGAGCTGTTCACACACCCCAATTCCCTCATGAAAACAACAAAGTTTCGATTCCTGCAAGTGTAATCTAGAGCTAATGAATAAGAAATCAGTTAACTATTATAGCAACTTGTATCTTATGATGCAACTCATAGCTTTTTGATGCTTCCAATTCTGAAAGGAAATGGAGCTTACCAGCGTATGGCGCTTTGTGGCCTCCAAGTCAAGCAACTGCAGGCTTTGAGAGATGAACTCAATGATGCAACGGGGACGGTGTTTTGAACTGAGAACTACTGCTAGATCATCGACCTCGAGTAAAGTCTTGAGATCTTTTGCAATATCTGACCCGTTAATGATGTGACACTGCATTTAGAGTATCATATTTCAGTTACGTTAAATTTCATAGAGTTGGATGTATGACCTGATGGGCAGTACATGATGACATGAATAAATGAAATAATGAACTTATCATGTGTGATCCAATGGTTCACAACTTCAGTTCACATATTCCAATCTTACATCTTGCAATAGGGTCGTTCATGTTTTCTATCTACGGCCTCAGCAGGCAACCGGCGAGATGCTATCAAGTATACCTAGCCCTTGGACGATCAAACAATTGGCTTTTCATTACATGCTACATGGGAGAATACAAGTTATAACAACTAAAGAAATCTAACCAATCATAATTCAGGACTTTCAACATCAATGTCAAAAACTTAATCAACTATAGAACTTAAAATTCAAATGCAATGCCAACTTTTAAAGACAGCAATAGGCAAACACACAACACCTTCAGAGCAACTGGGAATGCCATAATATACTGCAAAATCGCCTTTTTAAGCATGGCATCGCTCGGGCTCTCCACACTTGCAATCACCTGCCCAGCAAAGTCATTAGTCCCTGCAATAACTTTAGTCCAAGCCTTCTTTCCTTCCTCAAACCTTGAATATGAAGCCTCTGTCCTAAAGACCAGCAGCAGCGCCAGAGCAGGGGCCGTCAGCTGATACGGCAGAGAAGAGGCTCTCAAGACAGGGAAAAACTCCGGTAGCCAATGCATAGAAACCGCTGAATTATAAGTAGCAATGATCACTGCCACAGACGTAAACACAATCACCGGTGGCACCAACGACAAAATCACCCGGGAACTTAAGCTCGATAAGAAATGCCTCACATGTCTTGCAGAGCTCCTGTGCTGAACCCAATGTTCATGGTCATACAAGAATCTTTTCTGCTTCATGCCTCTCTCTTTTATGCCGTCAGCCCAATCAGCTAGGAGAATCGACAAAAGGGTCGAATTTGAACTTGAATTTGAATCTTGATTTGAATCAGAGTTCGGATTCTTTGAGGGTTGGCATGAACAGAGGAATTTGGAGGTGAGTTTGTGGGGGTTCTTGGAGGGAAAGGCAGAGGGAGAATGGTGAAACTTGAAGAGGGTTCTTGGGGTGAAATGAGAAGAACAAGAGGAAGATGGAGATAGTTTTGCAGAGGGGTGATTGGGGTTTGTCATTTGTGGGATTCAAGATTAGGGTTTGGAGAGGATGAGGGAGGGGAGTGGACATGGCAGTGTGTGTTTCCAGTGTGTGAAAAGATGAATGTTTTTAGGTGAGATGGTATTCGGATAGGTAGGTAGTTTCAGACAGTTAAACATGTGACTGAGGTTCCTACACATGTTTGCAAGTGAAAGGACAGTTGTGCCAACAAGGAGTGACTCAAATTACTTCTATTTGCCATTGATGAGTAGAATTTAAATAAAAGTATTTATTAGTAGATTTTTTTTCGGTAAAGTATTTATTAGTAGATTTTGCTTTCTTTATTTTGTTTTTCAACTTTATCTCAAGTTCAAGAATTCTTCAAACGTTTTGAACTCAACAGATGAAATCCCATAAAAAATTTAATTTAATCAATAGTCAAACAAATTTCAAATCTATTATTTTAGAACTCAATAAAAATTCAAATAATCTGAACAGTGAAGGGTTCAACTCTGACTCAATTGACAATTACAACAGCATGTAACAACTCAATCGACAATTCTGTTGTTTGTCTCACAAGAAAGTAACTAGGAAACCATGCAATGGCAGATTAGTACATTGGATTAGTACAAGAGCAACAACATTAACAATCACATTCACTGTAAGGGAAGGGAGACTATACTGCAAGTATAGAGGAGACATGGGAAAATTTCAGTTTGATGGGTTATACAAAGTTACAATATTTGATCTCAAAGTAGAAACTATCATCAAGAAAGTGTTGTTAGGTATCTAACAGAGACTATGGCTGTTTCTCTGCAGCACTGGGAGGTAGTTTGTTGATCTCACTTTGTGGAGTTTCATTTCTTGGTCCAAAAACGAATTCTTTCACCGACCGTTGAGCTGATAATATGGCATTTTTTATCTGTCGATTCAGAGATAAATATAAACATATAGGTGAGGGAACAACTTAAGATGGGTAAATAAATGAAAGAAATTCAACAATTTTCCAAGCCCAATTTGCCCTTTCTTCCCACACACATGCTGCACATGGATTATCAAATTGACAAGTGATCGACAATGTGAAAGACAATAAACATAGGCTGCATATAAGACACTGAGAAGCTCCAATTTAGTAAAGGAATGGATGAAAAGAGAAGCAGTGATTGCTTTCTAAGAACTAGCCCTTTATTAAGATGAGCATGCCTTAATCATATAATACACGTTTCGATGGTATATAGGAATCAAGAATTCAAAGTGTTGGCAGGCCAACATCCCACAAGAACATTCAACAATTCCTCTTCGGTCATCATGCAGACACGGTCAATGATTTAAAGCTTCATCATTGTAGTCAGGCCCATGGCTCATTTCAAGAACTCAACCCAGTTTAGTTGATTATCTTTAGCAAGTTACTTCACCAGACAGTGACACAAAACAACATTTGATACTTCAAATTCAGTTCCAATAGTAAGAAAGCCATTGAGCTCAATCAGCATAACAGGATGCCATCCCAATATTTCAACCTTCTTTCTTCCTCCAAAGAAAGCCCACCACCACCACCGCCGCCACCCCGCCCCACACCCTCCACTCCAAGAATCCCAACTATATATCAACCAAGAGAAAAACAAACAGCAATACGACACACACACAAACACACACTCTAGGAAGTGATTCTGAAAGAAACCATCAATTCAAACTCCAACAAAATTGAACAAAGCCATGCAATTCACACAATCAACATAAACAGGATTCAAAGTCAATAATATAGAAAAACAAACAGCAATAAGACATACGGACACTAGGAAATGATTCTGAAAGAAACCATCAATTCAAAACAATTTGAACAAAAAACACATAATTCACACAATCAACATACACAGGATTCAAAATCAACAATATAGAAAAACAAACTGCAATTAGCCATACACACACTGAGGAACCGATTCTGGAAAAAACCCATCAAATCAAACACAAAAAAATTAAACAAAAAGCCCATCAAAATATAAAAGAATTAAGATGATAAAATGCCCACAGATAAACATACGGGGTCAAGAAAATTGGGTTCAGTTCCATAGTCAGCAGTGAGGAGAAAATAAGAAGCAGTTACAGTGGCGACCATTGTTGTCCTCCTCACCAGCTTGTCAGTTCTTGGGTCCATTTTCTTCAACTTTTATGCACCGAATCAATTGGTGATTTAGCTAAAAGGGTTTGTGAAGAAGAACATGGAAAAAGAGAGAGTTCAGAACTATGTTTGTTCTCGCTAATGAATCAAGCTTCTGGAATTGTTGATCGTTGCTTCTATTTATGAATATTGATTCCTCATCCTTCCATTTTGAGATAATATGGTTTTCACCCCCTACTATTATAACAATAGTTATACGCTCCGTTTACTTAGTTATATAAGTTATTTAGGTGGTACGATAAAATATTATTAAATGAATGACAAAAAAACTCGACATTAATTGCAGATAGTTTACTTTTTTTCTATTGCATAGTTGGAATTGAACCCATCCTATCTTTACTTCATGTTATAGGTTAAATTGCATTTTACCCCCTGTATTTTTTTAAAATAGCTAAAAATTCTCTTGTATTTTAAAAATAAGTAAAAAGCCTCCCGTAATTTTTGAAATCATGTGCAAAACCCCCCCTTCTATTAGAAACTAACGGAAGGTGGGGTGCACTCGTAGGTGGTATGATTTTTTTTTTTTTTTTTTTGCAGGTGTTAGCACTTTTTTTATGTTAATTAACAAAAATATTCCAATATTGGGTTTAAAATTACCATAATCAAATGTACTTATTTTAATCTTATTTTGAATAATTTTTTGAAATTTTCATTCCTCTAAAAAATAAATAATTTGTTCTTAAATATATTTATTTAAACATCAAAATACAAAAAATGTATATATTTTTTATAAAATTATAATTTGAATTAAAAAATTTAATTAAATCATTATACAAAAAATAATATACTAAGTTCATTTTTTAAAATTTAAATATTTATATCAATATAAATATTAATGAACAATAACATGATATTTTAGTAACTAATTTAAATATATTTTAATAAATTATTTACTATAAACAATATTTATATTTAGATTACTGGTATATGTATTTATAATGAAAAATTTAATACTTTCTTTTATTATTTTTAAACTTTAAAAATTAATTTTTCTTATCATTTTAAAATTTGCTTTTGTCAACTAAATTTTTAATATACCAAAAACATAAAAAAAAAAAAAAGAAAAAGAAATTAGGCGACAACGACGGTAAAATTCAAAATCGCCCAAATTAAATTGAATCGAACCAAACTGTATGATTTTTTTTCTTCAAACAGCAATTCTAATTTTAAAGTAAAATCGCACCGCACTATTAGTTTGATTTTTAATTTAGAGTTTAAAAAAATCGCCAAAAATCGAACCTCAACGCTAATATAATTAATATATATAATAATTTGATAAAATAATTAATTTTTTAGAATAATTTCATATTCAAATTATATAAGCCCAAAATTCATATGTTATAAAAAAATCCACATTACAAAACTCAGTTTGTAAAATTTATATTTAGACTTTATCTAAAAAGAATATTTAATTCTTTAAGCTCATTTAAATTTTAAACCCATTTGATGATTACTCTAATTTTTCATTGATTTTTCCTCCAGAGCTTTTTTTTATCACCCTTTTCCTCTTCTCTCGTTTCTCTCTTACCGCCTTCTTTGCTCTGTCTTTCTACTTTTTATCTCTATCTTATTAAAAATCAACCTTTAACTTTTGTTGGATTAAATGTTTCTTTGTTGAATTATTATTTTTGTTTTTATGATGCATAATATTGGTCTTTCTTGCTTGCTACATACAAACACTTTTTTTTATTTTGTTAATCTCAACGTCTTATTTTTTGTAATTAAACTGCCAAACCGCATCTTTGATTTTGGTTTTAAAGTAATAATTTTAAAAAAATACTTTATAAATCGCCTATAATAATTCGATTTGCAAATAGTTTTATAAAAATCATACCGTGAGCATCCCTAGCTCCAATAACCTCGGCGAAGGATGGTTGTCGCCCAAATCTACTCCGTGGCAGTTGCCCAAATCCATGGGCGATCACGACGCGATGGTCGCCAAAATTTTCTCAACTTGAGCGACAACAGGCCGCGCAAGGGGGTTGGGGTGCGCAACGGGTCGAGCGGGGAGGGGGACGTAGGCCGGGGGTGGCAAGGGGGAGGGGGATTGGGAATAATTTTATTATTTTATATTTTTTATACAAAAAATTATATATATATATATTTTACAATTTAAATATAATATATATCAAAATTAATTAAATTTTGATCCTTAATACTTTAAGATCTAAAAGTTAAAATGGATTGGTTAAATCCTACACCTATTATGCAATTAAAAAAATTCAACGGTCACAAAATTAAAAAATTGTCAAGGTATAACGATCTTTTGATAAAAAAAAAAGAGAAGAATTACGTTGTTAACTTCCATTAATAGTGAGGGATAAGTGTGCTATATTTAAGAAAATAGAGAAATCTTTTGCCATTTTTTAAAACACAGGGAGATTTTTAGCTGAATTTAAAAAGACAAGGGACAATATGCAATTTGGCCTATTTTATTAAATGCATGATAACAGACATATGACCTTTTTAACCTTCATTAGAATTAAATACAATAAATTAATAAATTATTTTTACACATTGTCATTCAACTTGTTTTTTTTGTCAACTTACTATCTTAACTTTGCAAAATTTGCATTTTGCCATATATGATAGTTTTATTGTTGATTTTTCTATTAAAAAAACATCACATTTTATGTATACACTACGAAAAAATGTTGGATTTAGGGCAGTTTTAGGAGTGTTTTTTCTTTTTTGTTTTTTTTTTTTTTTTTGTGTACTGGAACGGTTTCAAATTAAAAAAATTAATATGAACTAGAGTTTGGAACGATTTATGATCCATTGTTATAAACGGCATACCTATAATCTAAAGACGGTTGGTAAAGAATCGTTCCAAACTGGATCGGGTATTGTAACACATAAATGGTGATCGTTCCTAATGGTTATGTAATTTAATTTGCTATATTTTTTGAACGATTTTTGTACTCATTGCTCGGTGTTTGCTTATAGTAGTGGTATATTTAAGAACGGTCTTTGAAATTGTATAGTGCTCAACTTTTGCAATAGTGTTAGGCACGTTTATTTTTTGTTTGAAACAGTCTCTTGTAACTGTGTTAGGAATATATTTTGGAATACAATGTGGTGAATGCATTAGCTTGAGTTACAATACATTTATGAACGGTCAATCCTATATAGGAACACTTATTTAAAACTGTTTTAGCAATAGTGTTTGGAATGGTCTTTATTTTGAGATTTATAATATTTTCTTTACAATTACAAAAATCGTTTCTAATTTTTAATTAGATGATAAAATTTTAAAAAATAATTTAATTTATATAATTAATTATTAAATTTAATTATATTTATGAGTTTAATTAATTGAATAAATATAAAATAATTGAATGTAATAAATATTATAAAACATGAATAATTAAGAAAAAATATTACATTAATATAAAATATTATCCAATTATAAAATTAAAAAGAATCTAATATAAACCCTCCTCATCAGCGATGTCCATATGGTCCTCATTCGAGATAGGAGGGTCTGTCGAGGGCTGTGCTGGGGCACTAGTGGAGGCGGTCGTCTGTGACGGTCCGTAGTCGAGGAGCTGGCCTGGATTTCCCTCATCATGGTCATCATGTCGACCATCATCATCTCCAGCCGACTCATGGGATCCTCCATTGTTGGGTTTGGTTGCGGGGTGACGTTGGGGGTGCCGATGGTGATGTGTAGGTCCAGTTGGAGACATGGGCCTCAAACCTAAGGCTGAGTACACGGCCATTGTTCTTGCCTCCAACTGCAACCAACCACAGTTGTTGTTCGGTCATCGCCACTGAAGCCTCCGATTTGGCCGGGGTATCGTGGTCCTCGGCCATGGCCTGATGTTGATGATCCTCCATCAGCTTTTGGAACATCACCTGCAAAACAAACAAAATTACTAGAATTTTACCCCAAAATTATTAGAACTTACCACAAAATTATTTAAAAATATATATATTGTTGTGCCTACTGCTACCTCAGCTGCCCTCAGGCCAGTCGCGATCGACCTTCTTTTTGTAGCATCTGGCGAACAATTTCATCTGGTTAGGCCGCCGACTAAGATCAAACTCCAGAGTAAAACCTGCCCTCCCAGCAGGTTCTTCTTATACATCCATCTTTTCAATTGTCCTAACATGATAAGTCCTACATACACACAGACATATATAATTATTATAATATTAAATTTAATTGACAAAAGTACAATAAATATAATCAATTGACAAATAAAGGGTTAAAGTTATTACCTAATCAATATAACTTCAAAATATCAATGAAAATTCGAGAAAGATTGACAAACGAGAGTATAAAAATATTAGTGAAATAGTGAGAGACCAAGAAAAATTCGAAAGAGATTGAAGAAATAGAAAGAATACAAGAGCAATGGAAGAATATAGTGAGATTAAATGAAAAGAGTTAGAGGAATATATATATATATATATATATATATGGATCAATTTCTGGCACACAAAAATAGCCGTTAATGTGCAATTTTAATGGTCTTAGGACCACATATAGGAACGGTTTTGTATCCGTTAAAATATAGTTGTTGTACTATCTTTTGGAATGGATTTAGTAATACAATATTAATAATACATGTAAATCATTCCGAATTGTAACAAATGTAGACATGGTCCTTTGTAACACATTTTTTTTAAAAAAAACAAAACTCATACTTAGAAACGAGTTTTGTAATATTTGACATGTTATATATTAAAAGCGTCACAAATTGTATCTCATTCATGGATGTACCAATTATCATTTTTTAGACATGAATTGTCTTATATATAGGAACGGCCTCCTCAAGATCGTTCCTAACTTTAATAATATGTTCCAAGATGACTTTCAATTATTTATCATTACAAGTTTGGACCAATTTTGAGAATACTAATTGTAATATTTCTGTTGGAACACCTTTGGTAACAATCTGGCCGTCCCAAAATTATAAAACATAAAAAAGGAGGATCATGACGTCATCGACCAATTTTTGTTACTCAAGAGTGCCAATAACCATTCTAATATGAGACGGGCTTTGGAACGATCGTCTCATCCGCCCCAAAAATCCCTCCTTTTTCTTTTTGTAGTGATATGTGAAATATCACATCACATAACCCTTAAATATCAAATGTATAATGCATGTGACGTTGATTTGACAAAAACTTGATTGAAAAACAGTTATAAATGACAAAATACAAAATTTCGTAAAGTTGAGATGATACAAAAAATAAATTTAAATGTCAAAGTGTAAAAACGGTCATAGTTCGAATGACAAAATATAATTAATTCTTATTTATTAACTAACTAATTAAATTTTTTAAATATTTATCAATTATTCCTACAATTATGTATTAAAATTTTGTGGATATTATATTACATAACTGTCACTCACGCTTTTTTTTACACAAAATTTCAACAGCAATTTTGCAGGGAAAAATCTTCACATTAGCAAAAATACAACGACACAATTAATAATGGACAGTTATGATCAGAGGGGTTTTGAAGGTTTTAATATTTCATGGGGTAATTGACGTGGAGTGCATATTTAGAATGGTTACCATATTTAATCAATGTTTTTAAACTCGAATTGAATTGGCCAATCCTATCAGTCTGATCGAGAATCAGCTCCACATCTGGTCCGGGTGAGAGTACACAATATGGGGTGGTCAAACTCAAAGTGAACCAATCAAAATCGACAAAAATTGGACCAATCAATCCGGTTCTAGTTTCCATATAAAAAAACCCGGTTCTAGTTTCTATAAAATATTATATTATATTTTTATTTTATTTTAGAACAACCAAAGAAATTTTATTTACTTACTATGTATCAATGTATGGAAGCCTAATTTTATAAAAAAAAAAAAAAATCCTAAATAAAATATAGGAATAATTATATTTTTTTTCCTCATAGCAGAATCCATGAAGCTAGATAAGTGCAGCAATCCGCCAAATTGTTCATCTGCATGTCTGTTGAAGTATCTCAGCCTCTCCCTCAGCTACCTGACGATCACATTGCAGCTCAAGATGTTGCACCAGTTAAGCTTACAGCAGATATTCCATTGACGCTAGATAGTCGAAGTCATGTTTCTATTTCCCGAGTTCTCTAGTTTGCTATTGTTTTTCACGCTATTGCTGAATATTTATTTTGTATTCCATTAGGCCACGTCATGTCCCGAGTGGCAAGTCAACTAGAGTTAGTTGTCTTCTTTCCTCTGTATTTAAGCTTTGTAACTTCCATAGTAGCATGATACAACAGATTTACAAAGCTCATACGAATTCCATGGTTTTCTCTGCATATTACGTCCTCCACACTCCTTTCTTTGATACCTTCAACATGGCATCAGAGCCTTCCTTGTGAAGGTCTCTGTGTTCTACAGTTGATTTTTGTTGAAATTTTCCCCATATGGCAGATCAAAATGCAAATGGTGTAAGTACGGTTTATAGAGCAAACCAATAGGAGAGGGGTGCTCTTTACATTCATCCTTCAGAGAATTCCAGCCTTGTATTGTCGTCTTCTCCACTTGATGGAACAAACTTCCTTGCGTGGAGCCGTGCAGTTTATGTCTCCCTCGGTACCAAGATGAAACTTGGTTTTATTGATGGAATTTTCCCTAGACCGGCGATTGGATCGCCAAGTTTTGAGCAATGAAAACGTGTGGATCTCATGGTGATGTCCTAGATCTGGAACTCGATCTCCAGAGATTTGGTAGAGGCTTTTATGTATGTTGCCTCATCGCGAGAGCTATGACTTGAACTTCAAGGTAGGTATGGTCGTAGCAACGGCTCGATGATATATAGAATACAACGAGAGATAGCTTCAGTCTCTCAGAGAGATCTTTCCCTTACAGCCTATGTGACAAAAGTAAAAAAGCTTTGGAATGACAAAAGTAAACTGTGTCTAGCGCCTATTCTGATGGGTAAAACCCACTTTCTATGAGAAATACCTAAAATACCCTTAAAGAAGGGCAATATAGTCATTACGCGCTTCTGAGAAGACGGGTCGGATGACCCTGGATTCGAACCCTACATGAAGACCCCGAAAAGAAAACCGTCCGATTGAGGACAATGGCTAATAGGATGATAACACGTGGCCCATACAACAGTATCCACATGGGCCCTATAAATACCCCAAGGTGCTATATTTCGAGGTAACTGAATCATCACTTTTTCGACCTACTTTCTTCTAATCGTATATTTTTACCTCGATCACACTAACTTGAGCGTCGGAGGATCGTTGTTGGGGACACACCCGACGAGCTTCACGTTCTTGTTTCATTCTCAGGAACCAAATACACGATCTTGGTGGAGTTAGCATTTAACCGAGAGGTAAACCCTTGAGGTCGCAAAATTCGAGCAAGATTAGTTGGCGCCGTCTGTGGGAATACCTGAGGATCGCTAATTTGAACATGGAAGGCTTATCGAGGAGGAATGCGCTAGAGGAAGATACTCAGGGATGTGAGGAGCTTCAATGGTGCACTTAACAAGAGACGAGCTCCAAAAGATGATAGAAGAAGCGGGTAGGAACGCAATAGTAGCATATGAGAGGAGGACAGCTACTCTCATGGTTAAAGACATGACCAAGCGACAGTTATTCAGGGACAAAGATGTTCAAAGAGTGTCAGGCGAAGCGAGCAGAAGGGAATATGGCAGGAGTCGTGAACTGGTACCTTCAGAACTGGAAAAGCAGATCGAACTCTTGGGAAAGCAGATAGATGAACTGAAAAGGCGAGGAGAGCTGGTCGCCCACAACAAAAACTCTCCTTTCAGCAATAAAATATTAACTCAAGTAGTGGAACCAGGATTCAGGATTTCTGACCTCCAGAAATATGATGGAACGAAGGATCCCCAAGAGCACGTGGCTGCGTTTGAATTGGTGATGAATTTATATAGGCATCCTGGTCCTATTATGGCTAAACTCTTTGTAACTACTCTTGCAGGTAAAACCCATGAATAGTTCACTAGCTTGCCCAGTGGAAGCATCGAAACATACGAACAACTGGTGCAGAAATTCAGCTTTCACTTCGACAGTAAGAGGAAGCAAAAAAGGTCGGCAACTCACTTGTTCAATATTCGCCAGAGAGAAGATGAGCCGTTAAAAAATTTTATGGGGAGGTTCAATAACGAAACTCTGGAGGTGCAAAACCTGAGAATAGACATGATGGTGAGCATCTTGATACACGGATTAAAGAAGGGTCCTTTTGCCTCCGCTTTAGCATGCGACCCCCCAAGTGATGTAGAGCAATTGATGACAATGGCGCAAAAATACATTGATGAAAAAGGAAAAGAATGAAAA
>NC_026155.1:1267924-1294636 GCF_000512975.1 Sesamum indicum
CCTCAAGAAGCATGCGATATATATATAAACCATCAACACCTTAAATAACTATTTTAAGTGAACTAACCAAATTACACCGATTTAAAGAAATAATATCCATATAATTTTTCTGATGGGTTGATTATACTTAAACACCATATGAAAATACGAGCTACTCTTTTTCTAAAGATATTTTAAAATTATATTTACACTCCATTCAAAAATTCTTTTCTCATATTTGACATATTTCTGTTAGCACTTAAATGAAAAATGCAAACTCTAATAACAAAAAAACAAAAAAGTTACATGAATTTTAAAGCGTGTCCCTTATTTAGCATTTTTATGTATATTTTTGTACTTTTACAGAGATAAATATAATATATATATATATGTGTGTGTGTGTGTGTGGAGAATATTTCCTTATAAATACAAAATTATTACATGAAAATATTAAATGAGGGGAAACCTTGAAAATATCTCAACTTTTTTAGCTAATATCAGTCTTTTTATCCAAAACTCTAACGAAGTATGGTTGAATGTAAATAGTGAAATTTTAGAAGGGATATAAATATAATTTTAAAATTTTTTTGGAGTAAAATATGATTTCATATTTTCAGAGGAGATCTGGGTACAGTTAACCCTTGTTTTGTCATTCTTATTTCTTCTCTCTATTTTAATGTTATTTAAAGGTTTGTTCTTTTCTCTCACAGCATTCAGGGTTTAAAGCTCTTATCTCCATCATTTGTTCAATTTAATTATATTATTTTTATTTTCACTTATCATAATCTAACATTACAATATACTTAATTCACAAAGTTTAATAAACTTTTAGTAATATTAGCATATATGGCACAATCAATGTGTATGCAAAAGTATATAAAAAATATAAATAATTAATTATTTATTAATGGATTGATTATCAATCATATGGGATGATGATTAAAAAGTGCCAAAAATTAAGGTATGCAAGTTTAAGGGGTATTTTAGTAAATTCATTAAAAATATCAAAATTACTATTATGACCAACTTTTCTAGAAGGGATATAATGAATTAAAAGGATAAATTTGGATATAATAGTAAGAATTTTCATTTATAATAATATAAATATTTTAAAAATTTAAGCACACACATCAACGGCCGCCCTACCAAAATAGAAGTACCAATGACGACTACAATTACAATCGACGTTTACCTAAGTTTGAAAAAATTCTAACCCGAACCGGATTTGAAGACATGTATACCAATTATATATATGACAAATACAATACAATTACAGTATAAATAATTTTCTGACCAATCATATAACAAACGTATAACACTTATTTTATGATAGGCCGAGTCGAGTCGAACCGAACCTCATCTGAATTTTCCATTGTTTTGGATGGTGTGGAAGGAGGGTCATGTCGCCATGCTGCCCCTCCATCTTTTGGGGCCGAGTGCTTGACATTTTCTCCCTATTATTTTGTGTGGTTATCATTATGAGAGAGTGATGAAACGTTATCTATCACTCTCAAAAGCTGTTCAACTCTCTTCTTCAACACCTTCACAAGGGAAGCCTAATGTGTATTCAATCCCTATTTGCATTCATATTCAATAAACAATTGTAAAGAGATACAAAGTCTGAACGAATCGATGGGTACAGAAAATACGAGTTGAAGTAACTCAAAAGACAAGATTTACGGTGTTACGGCTTAGGCAGTTGATCGGATCAGATAGCCCTTCGGGCAACCAACCAAACCCGGCACATCCAATTCCATTCCGATCAACAACTTGGAGGTATGGCTGAGTGGCTTAAGAATTCAAGGAAGTGAACTGGCGGGAATCTGCTACTGTAGAGGGTTGATTTGGGGGAGGGGGCGACTGTAGTTTATCGGTAGGACATAAGCGAGGCTTAGCGGTCGACGCCAAGAAAGCCAATAGACTTTGAATAGCTTGTATGAAAGGACTTATGAAGAGGATTTTAATAGAGTATCCAATCCATATATAAATCTCCCTTCTGTCTTCCCGTATGGAGCCATCTTCTTCATCCGACGTCTCTTAGAAAATGCCATCGACTGCTCAACAAAGTGTGCCAAAGTCCGTCCTGTAATGACTGACTAAACAGATGGTATTGAATCGAACTAAGGTCCGGCAAAGGAAGAAGGTTGATACTAGTTTGATTTTTTCATTTAGTTGACCGAGAATCAGGAGCAGCTGTTGAGAGGTTCCATATTGCCGAGACGAAGGGCAGCACTTCTGTACGTGATCGCGCGGAGGATTTTATCACAACTTCACCATCTACGTCTTCTCTTAACAAGACTTACTATAGATTTTCCCGCCATGCCCTCGAGGGTCTAGTGTGACCATCCATAGCATACGTTGGTGGATCTTTGCCCTCTATCCATGCTACGCTGCGCGCCCTTGACATTTCTGAGGACTCGGAGGCCCCTTCTCCAGTGTACATCACCGCTTATGATAACTTGGCTCGATCAGGCAAGAGAACGGCCGGTAATCCCCGCTCATGGTTGCTAATGCAACCATAGACAGTAAGACTGTCGGTACCAGAATGTTCATTGTTGCTGATGTAACGACTGTCCGTCAGACTGGGACAATCAGTACGACATAGTAATGGCAGAAGTGTAGAAGTCCATTGTTGTTGGTGAGTGTGAGTCCAACAATGGGATGTGATGCATACTTGTGAAGGTGTTCAAGATGATACAATTGTTGGTGGCATCACATGTCTAATATAAACAAATTACTTAAACACCCCTAAGATTACAATTCAAAAGTCACCCATCGACATAGAATACTGGACTAAACGGTAAATTCTATCACATCAAGAGCGTTTTTAGGACAATCACTCTTGTATTCATACACGCATGATGTCCTGTCTACAATTAGCCCAGTCCTACAGTATTGCAAGCAGTAGTTCAAAGCTGAACTTCAGTAAACTTCTTAGCAAATTTCAGCACAACAGAAATACATCATACAGAACAGCAAACGTAGAAATTCGCCGTCTAGAAATCACATGCAACAGAGAAAACAGAACAGAGAACTGAAACAGAACACAAATATAGATACAGTAAAAAAGATAGAAAGCAAATATTACCAATCAAAGGGTGCCGAACAGAGTTGCTGAGAAGTATCTCAAATTAGTGCAACCTATGTCAGGTAGGAAGCAACATGGTTCGAGCCAAGATGCCGTGTCTTGGCGAACTGAAAAGGCTAAATCAATGTAGTTTCTCGCACACATTACTGGATATGTAACAGAAAAGTTTGACAAATATCAAGATAAAGAAGTCTATCTATTCATGTCAATTTGACTAGGCAACCGTTGATAGCAAGATTCAGACTGGGCTAAGCATTAGCCGAAGCAACTAAATTGCCGACATTTTCATGATCTGCTGAAGGCTCTGGGCTTTCCCCAGCATTGTTCTTTGTCTTCGAGGAGCGTGGAAACAAGGCGACCACCACTACCTGGAGTCATTCACCATTCACTGTCAGTTGATCCGCATAAATTGGAAAGGGATAGGAAATTGAAGAAGAAATGAAGTAAAATTGTGAAAACAGGTCTATATCTAATGCCAAATGATCCTTGCAAGCTACCTGAACATCAGTAGCAGCAATCATAGCACCCTCGACTGTGCCACCTATCGCGCTTGCTTCAGGACCAGCGAGAATAAGATTTAGACGACCAGTTGGGGCTTGAGCAGCATTCAAATCATTGTTTGCATAATAACCAGATAAATTCAAAATATCATGGCGCCCCTACAAAGAATGAGAAAAGACATACATTATCTAATCACAGTTGTTACTGCAGGTTTAAGATGGCCATTATTGACAAAGTACAAGGTGGAAATTATTACACGACTGTAGTTCACTAGACAGAAAATGCATAGCCAGAATAAAAATCAACCATTGAGTAAAACGTCATGTTTAGTACAGACAGAAATCCATATTACACTTGCAGCATAACCTCTGCTAGTTAACAGGAGGAAGTCAACAGGTCTCTAAGAGAAGCTGAAGTGAAATAATCCCTGTACACTTTCCAGGGGCTATTTAAGGCTCATAAACAAGTAATTCAGGACTATGGTAGTAAGAGAATGGAGTACATACCTCATAGGTGATGGTCCCACCAGAATTAGATCTAACAGTTACAGCTGAGATGGTGCCAATGCCAGATAAGATAACTACAGCATGATGGCCTTGTGAAAATGACAGTATCCTTCTTCTGACGTCCTGGTAGGGGGAAAAAAAAACCATTGAGATAAAGATGCATGTATTGCAAGTCAAGTTGTAAATCATGAGTACAAAATCTAACCTAATACGCCTAGAAAAGCATAAAAAAAAATTGAAGTAGCGCCAAGTTCAAATCAATAATTAAAGCCTGCCTCTCTCTTCGTTCATAGTCCTTAATACGTAAAATCATACATAGTGGTTGCATATATGTGTATTAGATAATATCGAGCAATATTGGGTCAAACATAACAGTTTGCTTGCTAGCCTCAATAGGAAAATTGCCAGTTGCACACATATAAGTTTTCAATATTATGCCAAGACATTCAACCAAAGGGCTAAAATGCCATCAACACAAGATCATATAGCATGAACTTTTGTTTCCTCATATCTAAGTTGATTGGATTATGACAATATTTTATTCGAGTTCCTTCAAATACAAATATATCTGCGACCTTGATTGGCTTGCAACACGTTCAGTATTACAAACTAAACCGATGCTAAAGTTTTTTTTCCTTTTAATATCATCATCAACAGTATTATACCCACCAGCATAGTAAAATTTATATTGAACCCATGTTTTGCAGAAAGATACTCAGTGACTTCACATTAACAATGCCTCTCAACCAATTGATTTTGAACAAGTTTTTGAATCACTTTGTGGGAAATCTAAAAGTCAGACGAGCAATAAGCAAAAGATGCATAGTAAACATTGTAAGGCAGGATGAGATCTCCGGGGATTATATCGTGTAACACTGATATTTATAGTTACAATTGCACTTACTTCACCAGCAGCAACATTGATGAGATGAGGCATCATTCTTGCACCTGGATTAAAGAACGGTCCACCTGCAAGACAATTAATTCTCCATAAATAAACCAAATGGTAAATAGTTCAATTTAAAACATATAAGATATTGTATAATCAGAAAGATATCAAAACGTTTCATTGACACATTGGCAATGGCTTCAAAAGGTATTAACCAGACTGCTTTCATCCAACTTAGAAGAAGACTCCAATTCAAATACTAGACAACTAAATGAAGAGAACTGTTGACTATAGATGGAAACTCTAATTTTACTAGAGCAACATTACTAATACAAATACTACCGTAAGATATGGTAATATCACAATATGATGTGAAGAAAGTGTTGGCCCATCAACATTGCAAAAACTAAATAGCCATATCAGGAAGCGGTAACTAGCATAGATTGTGATATTACGAGCATTTACTGATATTTCCACCAGGGAACACTCTCACATTGCAAGATGAGACCAACTAAATCGTGAACCAGACTTTGGATGCTCGTAATCAATGGTTCAAAAGATGTGCCTTCTCAGATTTATCTCCTGATATCCGAATACCGCGAGAAAAGAATTGCATTGAGAGAACCATTCTATTCACACAACACGTGCATGATGTAGAATAAGCAGCCAAAGAAATGATGCTAAAACAATCATATCAGCCTAAATCGAGAACTTTTACATGTAAAGGCACTCATAATTTCAGTTTAAGTCTGTGTAGCATGCAACAAACACAAATTTTTTCCTTTTAAAGTACTATGTAGAGTAACCTGGAAACATACTTCCATTTCGAGGTGGAAGCCTAAGCATTTTTGTCATCCGCGGAGGAATTTTGCGTGAACCCATTGAGCGGCGGAGAAGTATAGGTACAATCATCTATGATAACTTATATAGAGGTAGAACCGGTGAGTCAGCAGCTCGAGTGACGTGGTTTTTTGATGTGTGAATCTGTGATTCAGCCACTTGTCATCAATAATGACAAGTCAGATAGGCGTCCAGCACATACCAACCTCTCATTACAGAGAAGGATGGGGAGGGTGACTCAGCAGCTGAAGGGCTCAGGTGACATGTGTCTTTGAGGTAATGTTCTAACAATCCGCTCCTTGTTATGTATCATGACATGAATAACCTATGTGTCGACTGTTGAGCAGAAGCCATTTCTGTTATCATTCACTCCCTCAGCCCACAAGCACACCATACTTGGGTTGGATCCAACAAGCAGTCACTACCTGACCTCAGAGAAAATTAACTACGCCACCTCTAGTGATGCCACCAGATTTGTGCCTTAGTAAATCAAACTTACATTTCTCTTAATTTGGTTTCTTGCCACCACTCAACTAGGAAAGTGTTCATATTAAATAGGAAATTAATGATAGATATATACTGTTTAAGATATGTTGTTCGGCGGTAAAGTAATGAGAATGAGTTATTTGCATACGCAAAAGATACTTCACACAATTTCAAACCACCAGGTTTCAGGATTATTCACGCTTCAACCTGAAATTATTTTCATTGCCTGCAATATTTTACTCTTAAGTTTTGGTAACTGTTCATGAGTTAGTGCACAATTGCTCACCTCCACATGAAACGCCTAAACCAACAATAGGTGACGACTATTGGCATGAGGCAGTAATGCAGAGAATAGCAACTATACCACTACTATCTGCACCCTGGGGCATTTTCCAGTGACGAATAGCTCAATAATGGTAATAGACTGCATTCTTGTGCACCATACTTAGCATCTTAGTTTCCAGATCTCCTGGGTAAGTTCTATTAGTACATCCCATTTGAATATCATGCTTTTAAGAAAATCTATAAATTCCTAGTATGACAAGTGCTGTCTTTAACATCATGGACCATTTCAATAACTGCGGTAGCGAAGCACATGATCATGAGTCCATGACCAACACTTGGTGTGAATTCAATTTGTATTCAATGTTTCAAGCACATGTCCCATTTGCTAATTAACAGCTACTAGTCATGAAAAACTACCCATAACATCAGCAAATTTAACATAAAAAAAAAAGTTGTTAATAGTACCAAAAATATAAAATGAACAACTCAATTACTCGGAAACTTAAAGGTGGATAAGATGAACCAAACTCGCTTGAAAACATAAAACCACATACTTCAAAATGAATAGAGAATAAGACAAAGTGTTAATCAAGATTTTCATTTCCATGAGTGAAAAGACATTACCTACTGAAGCTTAGCAAATGCTGTCACAAAGAAAGGAACAAGATGGCAAAGATTTAGAAATTACCAAGCGAAACCAGTTCTTGTTTTCGACCAGTCCCTGGTGGCCTTCCCCTCCGCTTCTGAGTGGGCCTCATCAGTGGCACAGGACTAGATGTGGAGGGCGACAATGCCAATGAAACTGCACCATCTCGTCCATATTTCCGTGGCCTTCCCCGTTTTCTGCGCACAGGTTCACCTTGCAGCATAGCCGGAGGTGGACCTATACTAATTGCTGGAGGGGGGCCTAAACTAATGCCATGAGGCGACATTCTTGATGAAGTATCCAAATGTAATGTTGGTCCGGCTAAACTTCCCACAGCGTTGGGTGGAAAGTGTGCAGTAGGATCAGAAAACGTATTCATGCTTGGTGAACCTTGTAAAGCCATGATAGACTCAGCTGTTCCTCGGTGCAGATAATAGGAAGCTGAGCCTGGTAGCGTCATGGCCTCTCTTTGATCCATGCATTTACTTATAAACTGTCTCAGATCGAAATCACTCCCCAATTGCCAAATATGAAATTTAAATTAAGTACCAAATTTAATCAAAAGCGCAGCTTGTCGTTGACCAAAAATTTGGCTCCCTGGTTACTGTGTTGGTTTACAGATTTTACAATGCTTAACATTCGGTGTTTATAAGAACTCTATCACCGTAACTCACATGAATCCCTCTTTGCAGACAAGAATAGTCAAAGAATCTGTAGTACTTAAAATTAAAAGACTCCTACAAAACCACTTATTCACACCTAAAGAATAGTAGCAGAGTAATAAGCTAAAAACAGGAAGAAAGGAGACAAAGGAAAGAGAAGTCAAGAACTGTCGAAATTCAAATGCTTTTAATTAAAGAAAAACCAAAACTTCAATAGAATATACACCTTACCAAATCAAAACAAGAAAAAATTGCCAACACGGAAAAGAGACAAACCTGATGACAATTCTGTTCTATTCTCGCTATACCATGTTCCAAAATTCCACTCACAAGCACAAAACAAACCTACAAACCTACTTCTTCAACCCTCCAAAAGTAATAAATAACAGAAACCCACATTAAGATGCAAGAAACCACTGCCTCTAAAAATCCATGCCCAAAGCAACCATGCAAAATGGTTTCGAGTAACCCATGGAAGTCACGACTATGAGAGCCCAACTCCAAGAAAAGGGCTGAAAGAAAAAAGAGTTCTTGACCATGATTCAAGAAAGTTAAAACTCTGACTGCCTGTACCAAGAATCGGCCATTGATGGACTCACTATAACACTGAAACAATTCTTAACTGAGACGCAATACATTTCTAGTTTTCTTATAAAAAGCTTTTCCTCACTCTTCCTTCTCCCTGACCCTCTGAATTCTTGGGGCTGGTGTCGTGATGCGGGCACTGTGTGTAGTGTGTGATGAGGTGATAGACTGAGTGATGCGAGTTTTGCTTTAGGCGGTTGTTGTTGAGGGATTGAATGAAGAGTAACGAGAAGCCAAAATCTTGAACAGGACAAACCACTGGGCGCGCTTGGTGGATAATTCTCATCTTTATAGAGAAGTCAGATTTCATTGTGATCGTCAAACCTTAAACCCCCACTCGCAGGCATGAAGCGTGCAATTCAATCAAGAATTGGCTTCAAAATTCCCCCTTGTTTAATGTGTTTTTAGGTTGGGAAAATTTTTGCAAGGCATTATCATGAACAAGAACAACTCTTTTTCTTTTTCATTTTTCAGCCCCAAAATGTTGAATTCTTGGATTAGATTTATGCCCTTTGGAGGATTGGATCATATTCTCCTTTAATTCAAATACAGAGAGCATTTACATTTTATAATTATGAATCGATCGAGCGTGTTGGATCAAATGTGTTGTATTCAACCAGTACAAGAAATTATAAATTTTTCATATATTTAAATAACTAATACATGAATTTTCGGACAGACTAAAACGGACTAAATTTGGGAGTGGTGCATCATAAGCTCATTTAATTTAAATGTCGAGAGTACTTATAGCTTATAATTTAAAAATTATAGATGGATCAAGTGTGTTGCATTCAACCAGTATAAGAAATTCATATTAGAAATTTTCATTCATGCACTTAAACAACTGATACATATGTTTTGCAGTCAAACAATGGTTGCTGGAAAACACAGAATGATTTTTGGAGTAGTGCATTATAATTTTCTTTAATTCAACTTCGGATAGTATCTATCTTTTGTAATTCAACAATTACGAATGAATCGAGTGTTTTGCATTCAACCCCTACAGAAATTTCATTCATGTACTTAAGTAAGTGACACATGCGTTTTGCATTTTGTAGTAAAAAAATAATTGAATTGATTGAAATAAATAAATTCAATAGATTTTAGGGTATTATGTGTAGAAGATGATATAGAATTAAAGTATATTTATGTGTGTGTTTGGAGGACATTATTGAAGAACAAAGCCGAAGAACATCCTAATATCATAATCTGTTGGCACAAATTTTGTCCAAATGGTTGCAATTTTCCTAAAAAGAAAAATAGAAAAGGGCCCAACCGGGTTCGAACCGGTGACCTATTGATCTGCAGTCAATTGCTCTACCACTGAGCTATGGACCCCGTGATGCTAAGTTCTGATCCGTATTTTTTAAATAAACCGGTATACAAGTCAGTAGTCATTTGCTTTCTCTAAATCTTGAGCTATTTTACACCCAAAAATGTCTTACAAAAACAACAAAACCAACAACATTTGCTCCTTCGATATGAAAAAAAAAAAAAAAAAACAAACCAATAGTACATCGTAATTATCACTTCTTGATTGGTTTCTAAATACTTATACACGCACATTCACCAAAACAGTACAAAATAAACAAGCTCCAAGTCTATGGTGTTCAAGTCCAACAAAAGAAAGCCAGGGCATTCTTTGTTCAGTGGGCTTGGCATTTGTGGCTCGAAAAGCCTCTTTCGTTCCAGTAATAAGCAGAAATCGCCAACAATTATGTCCCTCCAACCTGATGCTCTGAAAGTTCTGTAGATATTGCTCCATGCTTGGGAGAATCCTCGGCAGGTTTCACATCTTTTCGATGCTCCATAGGTTTCTGTCCATTTAGAATGTGGGCATTGTTGAAGGTATCAAAGGAAGGAGTGCGAAGGACGCAATATGCAGAGAAAGCCATCGAATTCGTATGAGCTTCATAAATCTGTTGTATCTTGTTGCTATGGAAGTTACAGAGGAAAGAAGACAACTAACTCTAACTGACTTGCTACTCGGGACATGACGTGGCCCAATGGAGTACAAAATAAATGATTCAGCAATAGCGTGAGAAACACTAGCAAACTAGAGAAGTAAAAAACGCGACTTCGACTATCCAGCATCAATTAAGGTTTCATCCTCTCCAACTGGGTTATCTGTTGTAAGCTTAACTGGTGCAACATCTTGAGCTGCAATGCGATCATCAGGAAGTTGAGGGAGAGGCAGAGATACTTCAGCAGCCCCCCCACTAGTGGGACTAGCGCTAAAGAGGCTAGACCCAACTTGGACCGTAAGAAGGCAAAGGACTTTAGAGGTAAAACCTCAGTGAACATATCAGCAGTCTGCAGAGAGCTACGAACATGAACAGGGACAATGAAACCTTCCTTGTAGGTGTCCCGTACGATGTGGCAATCAATTCCAATATGCTTTGTTCACTCCTGGAACACCGGATTTGCAGTAATGTGCAAAGCTGCCAAATTATCACAAAAAAGTTGAACAGGTAGTGAAATAGAGACACCAAAATCAGATAACACATAACCAATCCAACGTAATTCGCAAATGGTAGTTGTCATACTACGATATTCGGCCTCTCCTGTGGAATGAGAAACTGTAGCCTGCTTCTTAGTCTTCCATGATATCAAGGCATCATGAAGAAAAACGCAAAAACCAGTCAAGGAGCATCAAGTATCTAAGCACGAAGCCCAATCAGCATCGAAGAACGCCTTAAGGGTTAGGGAATTTTGAGCATGAAAAAAAAGTTCCAAGGAAGGACAACCTTTCAAGTAGCGAACAATGTGAAGAGCAGCGTTTCAGTGACAGTCACAAGGGTGTGAGAGAAACTAACTGAGTTGTTGAACTGGGTGCGAGATGTTAGGCCACGTGAAGCTCAAATACAGAAGACGCCCCACCAAACTCTTATACGAGCTAGGATTAGACAATAAGTCACCAGATGTAGGAGTCAACTTCAATCCTCGCGGCAATGGGGTAGAAGCAGATTTTGCATTACCCAAACCAGAATCTTTTATAATGTCAGCAATATATTTAGTCTGCGATACATATAAGCGAGTTGAGCTTCGAGCAATCTCCAATCCCAAAAAATACTGAGCGTCACCAATGTCCTTAATAGTAAACAAGACATGGAGATAGTCTTTTACAAACTGTATATCAGGAAGGGAAGGACCAGTAACAAGTATATCGTCAACATACACCAACAACACCAAAGGTCCCAACGGTGCATGCTTGACAAACAGTTTAAGAGTAAACTTGACATTCCATTGGCACTATGCCTGTTTTAAGCCGTATAAAGAGCGTTGCAATTTACAAACAAGGCCAGGGGCGACATGATAGCCTTCTAGAGGGGTCATGTAGAGATCTTCCTCCAGAAATCCGTGAACGAAAGCGTTGTTCACATCCTGCAAAGGCCATTCTTTAGTAGTAGCCATAGCAAGAAATAAATGAACCGTGACATATTTTGTTACAGGAGAAAAATTATGTGTATAGTCCATGCCCGCAATTTAATTGTAATCTTTCGCCACGAGGCGAGCCTTATATCTGTCAATTGAGCCATTAGCCCAAAGCTTGGTTTTGAACACCCATTTGCACCCAATCGCATGTTTCCCAGCAAACAGAGGAGTCAAGCTCCATGTATGATTTTGTTTCAGAGCTTGAAGTTCATTTTTCATGTTAAACAACTTCAAAGAAAGTCTTACATAGTGTTTGGTTTTGATTTTTCAAAATATGCAGCATGTTTGGCCTGCTTTGTTTTGGCTGTTTTAGGTTTATTTTAAAGTGTTTTGAAACAACTTTTTTGTTATTTTTTGTCCAAAAAATAGTAGACTAATTGTAGGCCCTCATTATCATTGGAGAGTTGATTTTTACATGTTAAATGTATAATATTTTCTCCGATGAGATTTATATTTAATTTTTAAATACAAATATATTTTCATTTAAACACTTAATATTTTGTACATAATATTTTTCTACATCATTGAAATAATTAGAAAAATTAAAAAAATGCAAAATAATATATCAATTCTACTCGGTTAATTCAAATATTACATTATTTAAATCATGTATTTAATTTTATAACCTCGAATAGAACATCTAACAAAAATATTGTTAATCTATTACTAGAGTGCATTTAATTATTTATAAAAGTGTATTTATACAAAATATATTTGTCCTTTTTCTTAAGTATATAATTAGAAAATACTATTTATTTTAATTCATTCACAACTAAATAAATTATACATATTCATACATATATATAAATATATATAAAAGAGACATAATTTGACAATGAACAGTACTTTTTGTCTCCCACTAACCAACATCAAACATGCCATACTTATTTTATATAATCTCCAAAAACAAATCCAAGCATACACACTATCTCTAATTTATACTTATTTATCTTTGTTTCTCTCTCTCTATCCACAAAACACATCAAAATAAGTTAAAAATAAAACCGAACATAGTGCATATTTTTTTTGAATTTTCATCTGAAATATTTTTCGAAGTTCCTTTTTAACACGGTCTTTCATTTGTTCCAAGATCATTGAAACCTTACCAGCGACGAACTTCTATCGGATATTCCGTCTAGAAAAAGCCTTTTTTGGGTAGCGTTACATAAAGATTTTACTCACTGTTTCTCCGTCCAACCCTTAATGAGTACAACTGTAAAAAGATAACTCGGAGGGGATGCACATGTAATTTTTAAAAAAAAGTATAATTTTATATTTTTTTTAAAAAGTTTAATTGTAATTAATCTTGAAAATAATACTCAATCTCTTCAAAATCTGTAAAAATCAAACCCATTGTCTGATTTGTATTTTTTTTTTTTAAAGGAAACTTAATATAAAGTTTTCTTACTGTATATATCTAAAATCAATGTATATAGTTTTTCTTAGCAACTAATTATTTATTAAACTCCACAGCCTGTTCCTCAACGTGGGGGAGAGTAACAATTTGTTATATTGGGGATGAATGAGCAGCCTCAAATGGCAAAATGAGATAGCAACCTTCAGTTTTTTTTCCCCTATATAAACACAAACAGCCCTGAAATATCTCATATCCTTTTGAAAAATTCTTCATCTCCTGCCAATGCCCTACCAAAAATCAAGGATCCCTTTTGCATCCTCTCTTCTCCTTCTTCTTTCCCACTGATCATTTCCTTCACCATTTCCTCAAGATTCAGAAAATTTTCAATACACAAAAAAAATGGTATGTCATTGCATTCATATGTGTGTGTATTTCAAGAACCCTTCTATTAGAATGTGTTAGATCCCTAAACTTCTTGTCTATATGGATTTGCATGTAACTTCTTTGGACGTGATTTTAAGAACAGTGGCAAAATTATGATTGGAGCGTCTGTGCTTTCTCATTGATATTGACATTCTTGATGAATAGAGAATGTATATATGAACGTGCACACGCGTGTATCTTTACCTATGTGTATGGAGATCTACGGGTACAATTTTCTTGATTTTGTGAAGGGCAGCATCATCAGATGGTGAAAATATTATGAGTTTGGCAAAATGACTTTGCCCATGAAAATTTTTTGGATCACATCAATCATGTGATTGTGTTTTCTTGTTTCTGTGTGTGTACCTCTTTCTTTGATCATGGAAAATGGGATTCTTGGATTATAACATTTAGTAAAGAATCTGTGGTATGTTACAGCAGCCTCAAGTTCAGGCGTCCTTAGCCAATGTATAGGATCACGGAATGTTGCAATCCTATGAATTAAACTACGTTGATTTCTTATGTTTCTAAGTTTTAAGTATTCCCTTAACGAATCTCTTGAAGGGCATTGCTATAATTTCAGATGGAGAACTGATCTCAACAAAACCCGCCCTTTTCTTCGATTTGATCACATTCTTACGCAAAAAAAAGCTAGTACTATTAGCTTCATTTGATTTTGTCTGTACCTTACAGGCAAATTCAGCATCCGGAATTGCTGTGAATGATGAATGCAAGCTGAAATTCTTGGAGCTGAAAGCAAAAAGGAACTTCAGGTACATAGTGTTCAAAATCGATGACACCGTCCAAGAAGTGATGGTGGAAAAGGCGGGGAACCATGGGGAGAATTATGAGGATTTCACCAATAGCTTGCCTGCTAACGAGTGTCGATATGCTGTGTTCGACTATGACTTTACCACTGATGAGAACTGCCATAAAAGCAAGATTTTTTTCATTGCCTGGTAAGATTAGAGATAACTACGTAGATTTCCTTAGAAGTTTGAAAATATACATAGAGCACTCAATTTTGAAAAATTCCAATGACATTTTCTGCAGTCTACAAATTTGTCATGTAAAACATGGTTGCAGGAGTTGCGGATTTTTCTCTAACAAGTGGAGTTCTTTTTTGTAATGTGTTTAAAGCTTGTGCATGTCAATATGATTATCCCTGGATGTTTGGCAGAAAGTACCTTCACGTTCAGTTCAAAGAGCTCTATCTTAATCAAGATTCTTCCGTTCTTGTATAGATATTTTACTTAAAGAATTTACGCAACTATAGACTTTTTCACTTGTTGATCAATCTGGTTCAGTCCTCTCATCTTGTTTTCTCGAACAAAGAGATTTATAGATCAGGATCCTGATGCATACAGATATACAGAAGGTCCAGGGGGAGCAAGATTTTCCAGGAACACCACGTTTCTTACTTCATTACCAAGACTTCTCTGGATATATGCTAGTTTTCAAGAATGATTGAGTTTATTTCTTTAACAATGGCTGGTTGCAGGTCACCAGACACTGCAAGGGTGAGGACCAAGATGTTGTATGCGAGTTCAAAAGACAGATTCAAGAGAGAGTTAGACGGAATCCAGGTTGAGTTACAAGCAACTGATCCCAGTGAGATGAGCTTGGACATCTTCAAAGAAAGAGCTTACTGAAGTTTGTTTTTCCATATTCAGCTATTCACTACTTCTTTTCTGTTCTTGATCTTCCTTTTGTTTTCTGCTCTTCCCATGTCAACTGGGGCTGATTATTGGGAATTCATTAAAGTATTCGAGCAATTGAACTATCTTTATTCCTATTATATTTGAAATGTTATATTCATGTATTCGGTACAGCTTTTCTTGAGCTTTTCTTTTGTCTAGTATGAAACTTATACGTCATAAATAATTGTGAATTTTATACTCGTGATATGCATATGTAAAATACGATATGTAGTACTTGGTAGAAACACAAATGCATTTTTATAGGTTTTTACAGAGTAAGTTGTTATCGCCATGTCTGCTCGTTACTTTTTGCAAACACTTTCCTGTTTCTCAAATTTGACTTTATCAATCATTCAAAAGCATAAATTTTCGCAAACACTCCAGTAAAAATGCCATACATCAGTGAGAAGGTTTCCACCTGCATTCTCCAAATCCAGAGATCATCGAAACAAGCAGCCAAAAACCTTTAGGCACTTGACTTCAGAACACATTAAAATTGACCTAAAGGAAGCTATGTGCTTTAATTGAAGGTGCTTTCAGTAAAAATGCCAGGATATAAGCTGTAGTAACAATCAGTTTGTCCTAACAAGCTCATGTCATCGTTACTGGGAAAATTCAAAAGCAGCTGTAGCTCAGATTCAGATGAATCCTCCATTTCATTTGAGCTGCTGGAATCTGATCCTGGCCGCCCATCTTCAACACACGACTTGCCACTCTTGCACTCTGCATCATCGTTTAGGTTGCTCCCTGCTGCAAGAAGCGCCATTTCTGTAACAGTTCCTGATAACTTATCGTACTTTGTAGATGAAGACGAGATGGGACTTTGAGAAGTAGCATTTTCTCTCTTGTCCAGCTTCCGAAATGTTTCTCCAACATCGGAATTCCACAATTGTAAGAAAAAATCAGCCTCTGATTTGTTTCCGGCCGATTGTGGAATCAACAACAGTGATTGCCTGGAAAGACGAACTTCAGCTTCTAGTCTAGCGCTCTCCCACTGTGTCATGTGACAGGTGGAAAGAGACGAAAGTAGACAATTCAACGGCCCCTTGGCTGTCGAGGAGGGCTTATGAGTCTGGGGATCAATGCCCATCTGAAGCAGTTGTTTTTTCAGATGTGTGTTCCACAAATTCTTGATCTCATTATCTGTCCTACCGGGGAGTTGAGATGCAATGGCGGCCCACCTGAAGAAGATGAAATTGTAACATCCATGAATCAGACAACGGGTGGAAATTGATAAGTTTGTGTTGTATGAACATCACACAACGGGTGAATCAGACAACCTATTTCCAAGAATGCTATGCAGCTGTATGACAAGCTTCTCTTCTTCAACAGTAAAGGGACCTCTTTTGATGTCTGGTCTGAGATAGTTGGTCCAACGTAGCCTGCAACTCTTCCCGCAACGAAGAAGTCCTGTAAAACAAGAGAGTCAATACGGAGATTTGCAAGGAAGAGATCAGCAAATAGGTCAACATAATTTGCCAGGAATACTAGGGAGCTCAACTTCCAAGAACGAGATCCGCAAACGGGCTCATGCTAAAAGACTAACTATGTTTTAATTTGATATTGTTGCTACAATCAACAATCTGGCTTTTATGCATAAATTGAAGTGAATACAACATCGGATTAAGTTCCAAAAGTTGGACTTTGCTCGAACGCATTGTTCAATATTAGCAAGGCTGAATTTTAAGCCGAAAACCAAGGAGATTTATACAAGAGGAGGAAAGAGCTCTCTCTATGAATTTCTATGAATCATGAGCAGAACAGAACGGCAAAAGGACATACTCAGAAGAGGATTACAAGATCAAGCACTTTTTGTTCATCTCTTCCCTTTCTTGCAATATCACTGTTCATCTCTATCCTTTCAAGTTTCATATAAATCAAGAACCTTGAGACTTGAATTAAGGACTATGAATGCTTGCATATGCTTAATTCCTTTCTAGTCATATGTTTACAAAACAAGTCAACTTCCTAGGATTGCTACAGAATACAACACAGATTGAAACAGGAGAACGAACTCAGATTGAGGTTTCTAAATTCTAACATCCAACCAGCTTCAGAAGTTGGACAAAGGAGGTGTCTCTGCTCAGACACCATTGCTATCACAACAAAACCTTCTTGTTGAAGTAAACAAGATTGGAAGTACATATAAAACCTGCAAGTTTGGGGAGAGAACGCCAACTCCCATGCCCATTCTTGTTGATATACTCCACCAATTTCTCATCTTCTTCAGGAGTCCAAGGCCCCTTCTTCAACCCCTTCTTATCACAACATGGTTTCCTCCCCATCAAGAGACACACAGAGCAAAAATCCCAAAATTTCTCTATTAATTCTTGTAGACAAACAGCACTACAAACAGAAGTGAACAGAAAGCAAGAGAAGCTCCTAAGATAAAATGTATAAACACACACACAGAGCAAAATCCCCAAAATTTCTTTATCAATCCACGATGACGAACTGCACTACAAACAGAGAAAGCAAGAAAAGATGCAAATTCTCGAAGCTCCAAAGATAAAATGTATAAACACACACACAGTCCCACTAACAAATTTTCGTTCTTGTCTCTTTTTTCCCACATCAATGATGAATAGCAACTACACAAGAGAACAAAAGGCAAGAAAATTGTGCTTTCAAACATAAATGTGAAAAGACCAGTCACAGCCCTTTATAGTTGAGACCGGCGTCTGCTCAGCTGGCTGGTCATGCATTGAATGCACTCACTTACACTAATATATAGAATTATTTTATATTTTCTTTATCTAGATGAAGTGCAATTATTTCAGCAACATGGACGAGGATATTGAATGATTAATTCAATGCAATAAAGAAAACAATTCGTACATTAATTGCTGCTCTCTGTTGTTCCCTCCCTCTCAGGTTGCTCAGTAATTTATTTCTGCCAAACATTCCCTCATCCACATACATATATATCAATATATTAAAGAAAATTTGAGCTTGATGTGATTATTAATTTACCATATCAATAAAGTTCAAACAGAATGATATTTTCAAAAGATGAATACATATTTGATATGAAAACTTAACAAATACTGCTCAAATGGGCTTCCAAGAAATGATTTTTAGCTGAATCTCAGAATCCAATTCATTGATATATATTATAACTAAATCACAGTAGGAAAAGATACAAGAATTGCTACAAAATATGAGCTGAGAGAGCAAAAAGGGTTGGTGAAATTTCAAGATTTGAGCCGAAAGAGTTGTCACTGTGTGTACTGTGTGTGGGGCAAGGAGTAAATGCAAGGAATCACAAAACAGAGCAAATGGGATGAGAGAGAGAGAGAGTGAGAGAGAGAGAGGGCACTTACCAGTTACCACACAAGAAGAAGAGAGCAAGTGAAGATGAAAGCATTTAATGGGCTTTGTTGAATGCTCTCTCTGCATTCAATATGAACATGCACTCTCTCTTTCAAACCTATACACCCACATGCATATACATATATCTGTAGAGAGAGAAAAGCATTGCATTAATGGCTGGGACAGAGAATCATGCAGCAGCATGAGGGTGTAAAAGCACCTCTTTTCCCTGTTTTTTTGTCTGTAAACTTAGAATTATACTTCTCTTCCTCCTCAATATTGAAGTTTGAAAAGTCTGTTGCTTTCCCCTTACAGGTTGCTTCCGGATAAAATTCATTTGAGGTAATTACACTCCTCTCCTTCAAGCTTTCATATAATTATAAATAAATTTCATGTGTTTAAAAATTTATGTCCAATACTTTTTAGATTTATTTCCGTCTAATAAATAGGTCTATTCGTTAATAAAAAAATTCATTGAATTTTTTAATATTAACCAAAACTAAATGAGAATTGATATTTATTTTCAATTAATTTATTGTAATTTATTGCAAATCAAGTATCATAGGTAAATATAAAATTTTATCCGATTTTTTTGTTAATATCAGCAAATTTAGTGAATTTTGACTAATCCAATGAACTTATTTGTTATACGAAAGCAAATCTCAAAGGTATTATATGTAATTTTTTAAACAATAAGTGATTTACGAATAATTATACCAAACATTAGAAAAGCGAGTGTACTTATTTAGTTTCCAACATTTGAGTTCCACTTTAAAATAATTCTTATATTTTTAATTCACTTCAAATTAATCCTTTTGACACGGGTATTTTTCATATTACCCTCTACAATTTTTCATTTTTTAGAAAAAATCATTTTAATCCTCACTTTTCATTTTCAACAGCAACTTGGTTCCTTGCATATAAATTTTAAAAAATATAACTATTTTTTATTGAAAGTACTTATAATTAAATAATTATTTAAATAATAATTTAATTAATGACATACAAATATAAATTTTATGAATATAACGATGTTCTTGTAATTTTTAAATAAAAAAAAAACACTTGAATAAAATTAAAAAAAAGTTTAAATAAAAAATAGAGCAAAATTTTGTAGCTTCTGAAATTACACAGCATTCTTCAATATTGTAACTAACATATTCATTTTGTTATTTACTTTTATTTTAGAAGTTCTTTTTTTTTGTTTATATATTTTTTCTATATTTTTTTATTTAAACTTTTCTTTCTAACCTATTCACTCAAGTGCCCTTTATTTTGAGAAATTCAAGTTCATTAAATTCAACAATAGTTATACTTATTATATATTATGTGCACCAGATTTTTGGGCTTGAATGAGATAATAAATATAATTATTGTTGAATTTAATGAACTAGAATTTTTCAAAATAAAGGGCACTGAGTCTCAAACTCAGTCAATCTAATGTATCTCAATTGATATGATTTCTTAAATCCAAGAACTAATTCCGTTCTATCGAAATTAGAAATTTCAATCATATCGATCAAGCTCTCAAGACTTTCATATGATGACTCTCGCGAGTCAGTTCAGTCAGTCGACTATCTTACCAACTGACCCACTAAAATTGCATAGACGACTTAAGTCAAACGTCAATGAAACACGACACTGCAATACTTAGTGTAAATGCTCTATAAGACTCTGATGCCCTGTCTTAAGGTCTTCGACTTGGAATGTTTCAAACTAACCCTCAAAAATTAATTTCATAGTTGCCAACCTATGCGCAACCCAACTCCATAGGTTTAACCTTTCGGTCTATGGGTATTTGTTGTCACATTGAAAGACCGTTCAGTGTAAGTAGTAAGCACAACAAACACATAAGCCAATAATGAATACTTTATTCAAATGATCAATATTACTTTGATAAAGATTGATGAATAGAAAAACAATCAATCTAATTAGCTTTTTGGTCGCCTAAACAACTCCCACTCCTCTACCGGCAAAGGTGGAGGAGCCATCTACATGTAGAAACCATTTTCCTTTATCCTTCTCAATGGGCGTCACCTCATTTACGAATTCAACTAGCGCTTGGGTCTTGATAGTTGTCCTCGGCTAGTAGGAAGTATCATAAACGTTGAGCTCGACAACCCACTTAATCATCCTACCTAAAATTTCAGCTTTACCTCTATGTTGCTTGTAGTGGAGATTAGTACGCACAATAATAGAATGTGATAAGAAATAAGGATGTAGCTTGTGTGTTGTTATTATTAAAGCAAAAGCTAATTTTTCTACCTTAAGCTACCATTGTTCAGCCACATGCAATACCTTACTCATGTAAAAGATGGGTTTTTGGTGACTCTCCTCTCCTTTGATAAGCACAAAGCTTACTTCGTTTTGTCCCAAGGCTAAATATAGGTATAATGGTTCGCCTGGTGCTAGCTTGTGAGCAAGAGTAACTTAGCCAGATAGGTCTTTAAGTCTTGGAATGCCTGCTGGCACACCTCATTCCAAGAGAAGTTCTTAGCTTTTCAGAGAGCTTTGAAAAATGGCAAGTTGTGCTCTGTTGAGAGGGATATGAACCTGGTAAGGGTCGCTATGCGACCAACTAATTTCTAGACCTCGTTGAGGTCAATAGGGGGTTTCATTTCCTAGATAGCTCGGATATTATCTGGATTAACCTCGATCCCCTTTTTGGTGAACATTTATCCTAAGAATCAGCCACTCCATACCCCCGACTCCCATTTAGCTGGATTCAATTTCATGCGGCACTTCCTTAGTATGTCGAATGTTTCAGCTAGGTCATTGATGTGCTAGTCCATCTATCGACTCTTTACTAGCATGTAATCGACGTAACTTCCATGTTACGCCTGAATTGTTCTCAAAACGTGCGATCCACCAGGCATTGGTAGGTAGTACTTGTATTTTTCAATCCAAATGATATAACAATATAACAATATGTCCCCTCCCCCCCAATCTGACGAAGCTAAACTCACTTTTGATCATCGAATTAAGCATAATTTGGTGATAACCTGTGAGGCATCCATCAGAAATAACAATTCATGACCAGAAGTGAAATCCACCAGCTGGTCTATACGAGGTAAAGGATAAAAATATTTAGGATGCGCTTTGGTAACATCTCGAAGACCAACACACACACATACCCCACTTGTTGCTTAGCTTGGCTATAAGTACCACATTGAATAATCATTCTAGAAAATGGATTTCCTTCATATGCTCTGCTGCCAGGAGTTTATTTACCTCTTCTTGTATGGCCTTATCCTTCTCCGTACCGAAGTGTCTCTTTTTCTGCTTTATAGGAGGGAAGGCTGGATTTAGGTTCAAGCTGTGTACTGCAATGCTAGGTAATGTCCACAAGATCATGAGCTGACCATGCAAAAACGTCAGCATTTTCTTGCAAAAAAATAGTTAATCGACCTACTAGTGCAAGATTCAACTGGGAACCAATCCTGGTGATTTTATCTATTCTCTAAGTATCAGCTGGATACTTAGCAATTCTTCAGCTGGTTGCATGCCAGCAGTAACCTGCATTTTCTTGCTTATCATACTAAATGGGTCTCTTGCCATTCTCCCTATTGGGATGGTCTATGTCCATCTCTTTTCCGCTGTTTTTTTTTTTTTTTCAATTCGACATAGCATTTTCGGGTTATATATTGGTCGCCTAAGACCTCTCCCCCTCCGGTTCCAGTAGAAATTTTAACTTCACGTGGTATGTGGAAACAACCGCTTGGAAAGCATTTAAGGCAGATCGCCCTAGGATCACATTGTCGACCAGTGGCATGTCCATGATAAGGAAACGAACTATCTTGGTCGTTCTAATGGGTTTTGCTCATAAAGGAGGGGGATCAAAATTTGACCGAATGGGCATCCTACCTCTCCTGCATAACCATACAATGAGGTATCCACGGGCTCTACCAGGATATCGTCTGGTGACCTCTATTGAGTTGCCGAAGTCAGCAAAAATGTGTTGAACAGTGTAGCTAGCTACAGTAGCAGAAATAACAAGTGCGACATTATGAGGTAGATGCACTCCCTGTGCGTCAGTAGGACCAAAGTGGATCATGGGATCCCCTACTGGCGCTTTTGTAATCAATTTTCAGACGGTTGTAGTAGCTCGTGCATAGGCGCGTCTAACTCATCCAGAATCCCCATCAGTGGGTACTCCTGTTATCATATAAATCACACCCTTAGCGGGAGTACTTTCTGGGTTTAACTCTTCAACCGGGGCTCCCTTCGTCCCTTGTTCCCTCTTACAATAGCCCTCTACTTGTTCCTTGTTCCTATGAGAACTATGGTGATGAGAGCGTTCTTCCTTTTGCTCGCCTCTTTTCTCCTTGTCTGCGTAGTTCTTTGGATGGCCGACTTAGATAAGCTTTTCTATTTCCTGTCTTAATTGGCGGCACGGGTTGGTGTCATGCCTGTATTGTTTGTGATACCTGCAAAAATATTTAGATTTTGGGAGTTGGGGGTCTTCCTCTGAGCCCTTAGGCCATTCTAAGGCAAGATGTTGGTCAACTGCCATGAGCATTCTAGTTGGGCTAGTGATGAGTTGAATATAGTACTCGTTCTTCTAATCGAGGGAGTTCAGACATCCTGGGGGCTCTCTTTTGCGAGTGGAGGACAATTCATTCTCCTTTCATTTATTGCGGCTATTCTTTTTCACCAATCAGGCGTCCTGCAGTTTCATGTACATGTCAACTCGGGCTAACATGTCTAAAAAGTCAATCGTTGGTTTCTTAGCTAGAGACTCGAAGAGAGAGCCTCCATGAAGTCCTTGAGTAAACACACTGACCAACACCTCTTAGTGAGCTATTGGGACCTCCAGGATGGCCGTGTTGAAGCGTTGAAAGTAGGCACTTAGAGTCTCCTTCTCCTACTACTTGATCCCAAAAAGGCTTACAGTCTATTTTCGGTACTTCTTGCTGCTGGCAAACTGGTGCTGAAATAGGGTGATAAATTCTGCAATAGATCTAACTGATTCAGTTAGGAGCTGGTCAAACCATTGTTAGGCAGCACTCGTTAGTGTAATAAGAAAAACACGACATTTGATACCATCAGTATACCTGTGAAGTAGGGCTAAGTTTTCAAACTTACATATATGCTCAACTGGGTCAAGTGTACCATCGTAAGTAGGTAAGTGAGAGGCTACTTGAAAATGAGCAAGGAGTTCCTCCGCCATGATATGCTCGCTGAAAGGAATCCCACGCTCAGTAGGCATGGCCTCTTTTTTCACTTGCTATAAAGCTCCACCACCTTGACTTCCTGGTTTTGCGCCTCCTTGCAACTGGGAAGAGAGCCCTGCTCCGCTAGCTTAAGAATCACAAAGGATCGAGTTAATGGTATCCATGATGAATTGACGAAGCTGCTCACAGAAGAGCAGGTTCATAGCCACAAGTCCAACTGTTTGGTCGAGAGTTGGATGTGGCAGCTCCTAAGGTTGGATTTGGAGTGGAAGCATTGGCAACACCTGAAGTTGGATTTGGAGGTGGAATGGCAGAACCATGTACAATAGAGAAGGAATAGTTTCCCTTGTAGGATCCATTGTTACCTCCATTATCTGAATTAGTCATTTCTCACATTAAACTTCAGGTGCTCCCACAGATGGCGTCAATGATGCAAACTAAATTTTTGGCAACACCACAATGATCGAAGGATCTTCAAGAAAAATTCAAAGATCCACAGGCCCCAACCCTACGAAACAAAGGTTAACACTCCGATACTTAAGTCATAACGATTTTGCTGAAAAAGAGTAAAGAAAACTTGAATTAAAGTGAGAATAATGGTAAGAAATGATGACAAAGTGTATTTCATATGGAGTGTAAAATATAAGCTTAAAATAGCCTAAGAACAAGAGAGAAGAGAATGAGTGAGAGTTTGAGAGTGGAGAATAATGTTACCAAATGACTACACAAGACCGCTATTTATAGGCATATAAAGAGTAGGATACAAGGTTTGTTGTGGACATTGCTTTCTAACCTAAAAGCCGAAAGGAAGGATGTTCTCCATACCTATCCAGAACTGTAGTACTCCTAAATGATTGGCATAGCATGGGATTAACTAGAGCCAGCCAATGAAGGCGCCGCTTCCTCGACCAAGCGAAACTTGCTTGAATTGGCAAAAGAGGTATTCCCAGGTAGGTCCATTCATCTACAGCTATATTCAGGCCTTTTGTTGTGTGGTATGGTAGCATAGTAGTGGTAGTTGAATTGAAGAAGAAAGTCGCGACATGCTAAAACAGTACTAGAATCAAGGAGGGTCGGCGTATGATCGTAGCCCGATAGCAATTCCTATGCCTTTCCAATCTGCCGTCTTTGCTTAAGTAGGACTCCCTAAGGTAAAGAAAGTATTCAATGGGAAAGTAGAGGAATGAAATAAGAAAATGCGGAATCGTATTTGCGGGTCAAATCGTTTAAAGCAAAGATTTCGTTGGTGTACCATGGTAGCAGCTAGTTTTTCTTGTCTAATAGGAGGAGGGCTATATATATCCATCTCCCTTCTCGTTCAATTCCACACCGGATTCAATATCTTCTGAATCATGCCCTTTCTTCTCCTGAAAGTTGATCCCTTCCTACTACGGGGTAAGAAGTAAGAGTTCAGACTAAAAAGCCTGGTCTACTTCCTGCTCGATGAGGGTCATCAGGTCAGGTGGTAATTTGGATGTGTGATTCCGCTTTCACTACTCAATAAAAAGGTCAGGGCATCCCATTTTATATGGGAAAGAGAGGCTATCACGGCCTAACCAATAGATACATTCTAGCTCCCCGCATGGTCCCAACCTTCGCTTCGCCCCTGGCACTAATCAAAATCTATCTCAATTCATGGCATGTCACAATGACTCAACGAATCTATCTGCATATAGTCATTCCTGGTTCAAAAATGCTGCTTTGATAAGACTAAGACCAGGAATGGGGCGTATGTCTTTGATAAGCGCGATGCCATTTGAAAGCCCTTTGAATCAGCTTAGTAACTGAACAAACCGTGTATGATTTGGACTTGATTCGACTGAGATACATCAGGTTGACTAAGTCTTGCCGAATCTATCTGAAAATTCGACAATTCATTACTCATGGATTCCCAGCTCATTTGCCATCAATCTACTAAGAAACACCTAGAGACTTTTTAGGATGGCGTGTCCTAATATATTGGCCAACTATATGATGTATCCGTCCAGTTATATGATGACGTGTTTGTTGTTGGAATGCACTTGCTTCTCGAGTCTGTCAATTTAATAAAGTAGGAGGCAAGCCTGTGAGCTTTACTTCCATACTGATGGGCCAGTTGGGCTGATCTGGCTTACTCATGGGCCCAATCCAAGAGTTTTAAGGGGCATCAATCTAAATAACTACCTGATGGTAAATTCTTTTAATTAAAATAATTATATTTTTAAAAATTTACATGTAAGGGAGTTGATAGCAAATTGAAAATGAACAACGAGGTACTAAAATATTTTTTAATAAAAAAGAAAAATATATTATAAGGGTAATGTGAAAAAATCAGGTAATGAAATGACTAATTTAAAGTGAGTTAAAAAGATATGGATTTAATATCCGGACTAAGATGAATTTTATCCATTTGCTTCACATATTATATATCTCATTCACTCCCCTAAACTAAAAGTGAAATACTTCAACTTTCTTTGACTATAGGTTCATTTAGTTCAAGTGAGAGAAAAAGAGAAGTGAAAGGGGGAGGGGAAGTGAAATAGAGAGGATGGAGAAAAAAAAAATTCTTTTAAGCTATTTGGTATGATTGGAAGGCGAGTAGATATTGAATATTTTCACTTGTTTGGTACAAGGAAACAAATTGAGAAGAAAAGACTATTTTTTATAATTTTACTGAATAATTATTCTCTTTATTTTGTATTAGAAAATAAACATATTAATATTATTTTCGTATATCAAAAATTTAAAAATCTTATTTATAAAAGTATTTATCAAACAAGAACAGGAATATTTTTTATTAATAAAAAAAATTCATTGTTGACTTCGATGCGATAGCTTTTTCGCGATTTTATTCTTATTGTGTAA
>NC_026155.1:1294646-1300693 GCF_000512975.1 Sesamum indicum
ATTATATATATATATATATATATATACATAGAGGCAATAGAGTAAATAAAAATAAAATATATACTTTTTATCCTTTTGATCTTATACTTTTATTTTTTTGCTCATTTTTCCACTGAAACAAAATTGAACTCCAGAAGGGTACCATATACATCGATTTTTACTTTCCTGCATCTCTTTCCCCTAATTAAATAATAAACTATCTCTTATATATTCTTTTTTACTTTCACTTTTCTTATAAGGCTTTTCACCTCAACCAAGCATTCTCTAAATCTTTGGACAAAATTGCTTGTATATATATTTGTATGTATGTATATATATATAAGAAAAAAATACAAACAACCATCTTGTAATATCGTAAATGAGCAAATTACTACGAAAAAAAAAAGAGCAACTTACCTTCATGTATTTTTTAAAATTCAACAATTTACCCCTCTATGTTTTTTAATATGAAGCAATTTACCTCTCAATATTTTTTAAAATTACAGCAATTTATCCCTCTGTGTTTTTTAAAGTGAAGCAATTTACCTTTCTAAACAGGGAGGTAATTCTTCATTTTAAAAAATACAAGGAGATAAATTGCTATTATTTTTTTGTATGGTGGTAATTTATTCGTTTGTAATATCACAGTGAGGTGAATTACATTAAACCCATATATTTAATAAAGTACAACTATTTTCTAAAATTCTTATCTTACAAATTCAAGATAAAATATTGCTTAATTGAACAAATACATTTAATTTAAATAAAATAAATAATCAGCAGCTTGGGTAGTTGAAACTTCAAAGACTAAAAATTAAGTAACATATGAGTAAAACACATACATAAAAATCAAGAAAGTAAAAAGATATCCCTAACTTTTGAAACTTAGATTATCAACTTCTCAATCTAAGTATTTTTAGATAAAAATGAATAATTGCCTCTCAAATATCTTTTAAAAGAATTGGAACGAAAATTGTATTTGTTCACATATTTCTTTAATCTACAGCAATTCTTCGATTTTCAAATTTCTTTGATCTAAGTCAATCGAATATATCTAGTCAAGAAAAACAAAATCCCATTTGAGTAATTAGTTAATAACTTTTTTTTATTTCAAAAAAAAAATGAAAAAGTGTTTTTTTTTTTCAATGAATAAAATAAATTATTCAACCGTACTTGCTGAACTCATTATGGAAGATAGGATTCTTCGTGTTTCTCTAGCTGCTAGTTCTTGTGCATTATATAGATTTTGGCTTGAGAGACGCCACTCATTGAACACTATTGTACTGTACAATTGCACTATTTATCTAATAAAAATTATATTGACCTAAAAAAAAAAACTGCTCATTATTAATATTTGTTTCGTATATATCATACGAATTTATTGATTGAATTAGCCTGGGACAGATTATGATTTTGGCATTCTTGGAGGGTCGGCATGAACTACCCAAATCAAAACCTATAACTTCAAACTTATTCATAAAATTACGAAATTAACTTTAAGGCTAAGCTAGAACATCATTGGTATGATTGAAGAGGACAAAGCATATCACCCTTTCCGGTAAAAGATTAAGTAAAATTACAATTGTCGCCTATGATTTTATTATTTCATTTACAGATTCGTTTAGGTATAAACGTATTTCCTCTATTGGATTGAGTCACGTGTAAATAGCAACTGTCATTGGATGCGATCGTAAAAGTCTTCTACCACTATAAAATCATAATTATTACTGTTTAAAAGAAAAGTGCTTGCAATCTAAACCCGCTATTCAATTGTCAATTTCACGCCTTTGCATTAATAAACATCCCTACTGTATTGCGATCTCATAAAGTGTCGTAGCTGAATTTGGACTGATTAATTAGCTTGAGCAGAAAATAAAAAAGATGCAAAACACGATTCATCAGACTTATATGGATTTCTGGCGGGCAATGTGATAATCCTGAATCAGCAAACAGTAAGTCCAGACCTTCAAAATCAACACCCTGAAATAGCAAAGCGCAAACAGATACGGAGAATCCTAATTATCACAAAGTCCCACGGCAACCGGTTGCTACTGCGATGCCATAAGCAGCTAGACGCTATATCTTAAACTTCACAAAATAGATCAAAATAAAGAAACAAAAGTGTGTTTTTCTTTTCTTTTCCCCTTTTTTCATTTATAACTCGAGAGCAGAAAGCAGGAAAGGAAGCAGGAAGACTTTTTTTTCAAACGGACTACACAACATGCATTCGGATTAACTTAAGCTTAACCGCAATAGGGAATAAGAGGAAAAGCAGTCACCTAGTGCACCAAGGATATAATCCCGAAGATATATAGAATACCATAACTTTTTAGAGTTCAAGGGCCATGAGATGCCCAATATCTTGGGAAATTCTGGCATCGTCTGCCTCACGAGTCAGGTACAAAGTCTTTCATTATCAAGACCATGATTATATATAAGCCCCCGATGTTACAATCATCTTGCCTTCCACAAGCAGAGCTATGTTCCTGTCGTGGAAAATAAGATATGGACAGTTAAAATCAGAAGAATCAAAAAGGACCATAGTATGGTGCTATACTTCATTTGATACTCCTAACCCATTCCAGATGGAGATTGTGCACCTTTTTCCAGACATGTAACCGGAAATGCAACGAGATGAAACTGGACCACTTTTTTTGAACAGTTAAAGGATTCAATTAGAGTGTAAAACAGCAAAAAATTAAAAAAAACTATCTTACTGAACTAAACCAGACTATTACTGATTTGTAGCAAGAATTGCTATAAGGTTCAACAACTTAAAATAGGAGTGATTAGAAATTTGAAGTGACAGCATCAATTTCTTATGGAGCTGAAGAGTTCTGAGGTAACCACAGAAACATGCGTTGGTTCTATAACTCACCAGTTTTTACCACTTCCGATCACATGCAAATAGACCAGCCATCACAGATCATTGACAGTATATAGCTTGATCTATATGTGGAGGGATCTGCTTGATCTCTGTCCCCAACTCTTGTTCAATCCTATACCTAAAAGAAGACAGAAAACAGGGATGAAAATGATCTCTAATAAGTACATTACTGACTAGACTATCATATCTCATATTAAAAAACCAACAAATGCATCATACAAATTGAAACGGTCCTCATAGGTGATCAGATTCACAGCTAAACCAAGGTGTCCGAACCTTCCAGATCGACCGACCTACACATAACACGAAAAAAATAAGGGAAACAGAGGAAAAATGAATATTAAACTCACAAAAAAGAAAGCACCATACCCTGTGTAAATAAGTTTCTGAATTCTTAGGGAAATCAAAATTGATAACAACATTTACTGCCTGGATATCTATCCCTCTTGTAAATAAGTCTGCAATTTGATTGTAAGAGTCAATATGATAAGTTGCAAATATTCTACAGTCAAGATATAAAATATCATCAAATGAAATAACAATCAAATAATGAAGGTAAAGGAAGTCACGCCCCCTTACTGTCATTTTATATATATCTAGCCATTAAACTTTCACAAAGACATTCATTCAAGCACAGATCTGGGGCTCCCTGAGTTTATAGTTACATAATTGCATCTCGATTATATCCTTGAGAGGGCAATAAAGTGCATTTGACTGACAACAGAATATTTCAGGTCACAATATCAAAACAATAGTTAATTTTAGCAATGCTGCAAAACAAGTAAGATTTTTTTTTCCATAAAAGAAAGACATTACGATTTAGTTGGAGGAAAATACTAGGAAAAAAAAAAAAGATGAACAAAGAAGACACAAATCATCATAAAGCCCCTACAACCACTATGTCTGAGAGAAAAGTGTTCAGAAGGCCCACACCCAAGGGCAATTCACCATCCATGTAATCAAAATAACATAATAGAGGTGATCCTTGTATTACCCTTCTGCATATGATTAATCTATAAATTACTTGTATATTTAACTGCACTACTGAGGATTAATAATTCACAAACTGTGTCACCCTGTCAAATAGAAATCAACCTCTGCTTCAAACCAATTCTTTGCACCATCTTTTTCCATGGGAGGTAAATGAACTGTTTACCTATACAAATATCACTGCATACTTTATCTTAACTTTTTTTTCAAAACTACCACCAGGACCAACAATGATACAGTCGACTTGTCTACCTCATGAATTAAAATGCAAGACATTTACTAGGCAAGAAGGCCTATTGGGACATACCAGTGCAAACAAGATTCCTGCAAGCACCATTGCGGAAGTCATGAAATACTCTGTTGCGATGATCTTGAAGCATCTTAGCATGGATGTAGAAGCAAGAATAGCCAAGTTCCGTGATTTTCTTGGCAAGAAGTTCTACTCGATTCACAGAATTGCAGAAAATAATAGATTGGTTTATTTGAAGCTGAAGGAAAAGATAATAGATACATCAACTTCAGAAACAAAATCACCAAAGATGGCAAAAGATATTCACTAAGCTATAACTAAAAATTGCAAGTATTTTTCCTTGATCTTGAACCTTCGAGAAAAGAGTGTTGAGGCAGTGAACTTTCTGTCTTTCTTCAACAAAAGCATAATATTGCGTTATACCCTTGAGAGTAAGCTCATCCATAAGGTTGATGATATAGGGTTTATGCAGGTAACGATCTTTGAAATCTTTCACCGTAACAGGAAATGTAGCAGAGAACATAAGGATCTGACGATTTGCAGGTAAAAAGCGAATTAACTGTTCAATGGAAGGCTGAAATTCTGGTGACAAAAGCTTATCAGCCTGAAAGACATAAGAAAAATACGGGTATGATTATGCAATTTTGTAACACTTATGGAAATAAACATTACATTGTTGCCAAATTTGGGAAGGGGCACAACTAGAAAACTAAGAAATATATAGGGAAATGGAGATACCATGATCATGAACAAGAATCCACAATAGTTGAGTAGAAAGTACTATTATCACAAATTGGGATTTGTTGGGACAAATAACTGTAACACCAAGGCTCAAACCTTCCGCACTTCTCATTCATACATAAAATTATATATTTTCCAGCTATACTGCATTCAACATGAGAAGTGAGAATACCACCTAGCGGTGCCAACATGACCATATCTTATATGTTCTTCACTTAATACATTACACATTTCAGCAAAAATTTAGCATCTATCGACTGCTCCGATTCCCTTTCACAACCCCATAACCAGAAATGGGGAGTGCAAGGAGAAAAATTGATAATTGGAAACAAGGTAGAGAATAATAACACGATATGCGAAGATCACAACTATTCCGCATGCCAAACAGATAACGTACTCACCCTAGGAGAAAAGATATTGAAAACATAATTATACCTCATCCATTACAAGCATAGAGCATTCATTCAAAATGCAGACACCCTTTTTTGCAAGATCAAGAATTCTTCCAGGTGTCCCCACAAGTAAATGAACTGGTTGATAAAGTCGCATTATGTCATCTTTCAAGCTAGTTCCACCCGTGGTAGCCATGACTTGAATGCTTAAATGTTTTGCCAGTTCTTTACAAACTTGTGATGTTTGAAGAGCCAACTCTCTCGTTGGAACAAGAATAACAACTGCAAAGATACACACAAGAAAAAAGTCAAGGCAAAGGATTGAATAATATAAGAAAACAACTACGACAATAAAAAACTTATCAATGTGTTTTTGTGTAGAGGATACAGTCATGCTTATTAGAAAACTAGATAAATATAGACATGATTAAAGATACATAGTGATAATGACCAGGCCTAAACATCATTAAGCAAAAAGTTGCCAGAAAGTTCCTGTGTTTACTCCAACAATGACAAATTAAGTGGGTACATGGACAAATAATGTGCCAAAAGTCCCCTATATTCTTACTAAGACCTTTCATATCTGTAAAAAGCTATAGCTTAACCTCGTAACGGCAAAACTCAGCTGACTAATACTCCAAGGGAAAAAAAGAAGTAGCTACAAGCAGAAATTTCCCACAATCCACTAGACCAGCACATATACAACAAACATCTTCTCCAAAAAACTTCAAAGATTCTACGTTTGCATGAAGTTTCAATGAATAATTCAAACCTTGAATAGCATTTTTATCTTGATCAATTTTCTCCA
>NC_026155.1:1300703-1329173 GCF_000512975.1 Sesamum indicum
TAGCAGTTTTCCCAGTTCCATTTTTAGCCCTAGCCAAGATATCACTCCCAGTGAGAGCAATTGGAATACTCTCCTCCTGGATTGGAGATGGCCTCTCAAAACCCTTCTCATATATGCCCATAAGCAGCTCACGCTTCAAAAAGTAGTCTTCAAACTCATTTCCTTTGGTAGCTGTAACATCCTGAAAGATAAAAAGACCAATAGCAACAAAATGGCAAACCATAAATGAAAGTGACACAAATAATCACAACTCTCCATCAATCTCAAGTCTAATAACCCACATTATACTAAAAGGCCAGGGAAAAAGAGCATCGGGGGTTGTCTGCAGGCTCCATAGTTTATGATCAATTCAATTACTTAAGAGAGTCATAGCTCGAAATTTTAGATCTAATAAACCACATACTGATAGTAATCCAGTTCAGAATATAGTGAGTGAAGAAGACAATTGTTAAGATTAGCAACCTCACCATGCTGCGTGTTACAGAAGCAAGATGGAGGAAGAAGAAGCTGCTGCAGAAGGAAACAGAGTAGCAGCAAGAGGAACAGAAATTGTTTAAGTCTCGTCAAAGTCGTTTTTTGTTATTCGCACTTTTACTTCCTTTCTTCTTTTACGTTTTTGGTTAGTTCGTATTAGTTATTATTAGTTAATTAGTTGGGCAGGTTTATTCTTTTTAAGCAGCTTTGCTGCTCTGTATAACTGTAACAACTCTTCTTGATTTTTGAATACATGAATATATTTTTCTTCACCTTGGTTTCGAACATGGCATCAGAGCCACAAATTAGTTGCTTCATTACTTTTCCCCCTTCTATGTGAATGCTCCCATAACAAGATCTCTTATTCCCCTATAAATTCTTTTCTTTTCACTTCGCAATTCTGGAAAGAACACTGAAAGAACTGGAATTTTTCTGAAGATCAGAAAATGTCAGGTTGCCCTGAAAGATTGAGACTCCATGGAGGAGAACACCCTGGAACGTGCTTGGTTTCTGTCCCTTTGGATGGAAGCGACATGGAGCCGGTCTATTAAGCCATAGAGTGACTTTCTTAGCTTACAAACATATCGTGGTTTCACCTCAAATTATGTTTGTAAGCTAAGAAGTCACTCTATGGCTTGAAGCAAGCTTCAAGACAATGGAACCCTAAATTTATAGAAAAGATGGAAGTTTTTGGTTTTAAACAATCCAAACATGATTACTTTTTATTTACAAAGGGAATGGTTGGTGGACAGGTTGTGCTACTTGTCTGTGTTGATGACATATTAGTCACAGCACCTTCAAAAACATGTGTTCAGGAAGTGAAGCAGTATTTGCACGACCTTTTTACCATAAAGGATCTAGGGGCTGCAAAGTATTTCCTTGGAATTGAGCTAACTAGGTCACCAGGAGGAATGTTGGGCACTCAAAGCAAGTATATTTCAGACATTGTTCAAGATATGGGACTTGTGCAAGCTATAACTAAGAACACTCCTCTGCCAACAGGAATTAAACTCACTTCAGAATGTGGGAATTTGTTATCAGACCCTTCCAGGTATCGCAGGTTGATAGGAAGCCTCTTGTACTTAAGTTTTACTAGACCAGATGTATCCTATGCCATCCAGCAATTAAGCCAATTCCTGCAAAAACCATGTCAGCTCCATTGGTATGCAGCTGTGCATTTAGTGAAATACTTGAGGGATGTTCTTCTACAGGTTTGTTCTTTTCTTTAACTAGTGTCTTAAAGCTGACTGCTTTCTGTGATGCAGAAGTGGCAGATTGGGCAGGTTGTTTGGAGACTAGAAAGTCATTAACGGGCTTTTGCATTTTTCTGGGCAACACTCGTGTTTCCAAGTCAACTGCAGAGGTATAATATCGTAGCCTAGCCTCCACTATGTGCGAGCTCATTTGGATCGATTATCTTCTACAGGACCTCAAGGTTTTAGTTCCCAAACCAATTCCACTATTTTGTGAGAATAAGGTGTTCACATAAATGCTAATTCCGTGTTCCAATGAAAGGACTAAGCATCTTGAGATTGATTGTCACATAGTAAGGGAGAAGTATGCAGGGTCTTGTTCTTCCTACTCATGTTAGTGCTAAAGGTCAAGTGGCATATGTCCTAACCAAACCTCTCGCAGCTCCAGCTTCCCAGTTCATGAAGTCCAAGTTAAACTTGTTTTCCTTACCACCAAGTTCAACTTGTGGGGGGATGTTAAGATTAGTAACCTCACCACTGCTGCGTGTTACAGAAGCAAGATGGAAGAAGAAGAAGCTGCTGCAGAAGGAAAAAGAGTAGCAGACAGAAATTGTTTAAGTCTCGTGAAAGTCGTGTTTTGTGATTCGCACTTTTACTTTCTTTCTTCTTTTACGTTTTTTGGTTAGTTCGTATTAGTTATTGTTAGTTAATTAGTTGGGCAGGTTTATTCTCTGTTTCAGCAGCTTTGCTGCTCTGTATAACTGTAACAACTCTTCTTGATTTTTGAATACATGAATATCTTTCTCTTCACCTTGGTTTCGAACAACAATAGACTCTGGCTGTCTCAGCAACTAGAGTCCAGATGCTATTAAACTTTTACCGATTACTTAGTTGTGTTTCGCCACTTAGCTTGAGGTTCACCAAGTTCAAGTTGTGGGGGGATGTTAAGATTAGTAACCTCACCACTGCTGCGTGTTACAGAAGCAAGATGGAAGAAGAAGAAGCTGCTGCAGAAGGAAAAAGAGTAGCAGACAGAAATTGTTTAAGTCTCGTGAAAGTCGTGTTTTGTGATTCGCACTTTTACTTTCTTTCTTCTTTTACGTTTTTTGGTTAGTTCGTATTAGTTATTGTTAGTTAATTAGTTGGGCAGGTTTATTCTCTGTTTCAGCAGCTTTGCTGCTCTGTATAACTGTAACAACTCTTCTTGATTTTTGAATACATGAATATCTTTCTCTTCACCTTGGTTTCGAACAACAATAGACTCTGGCTGTCTCAGCAACTAGAGTCCAGATGCTATTAAACTTTTACCGATTACTTAGTTGTGTTTCGCCACTTAGCTTGAGGTTCACAGATTCATTACAAGATTAAATATCTTCAACTTTGACTTCAGTGAAAGGTGAACACTAGACTTTAGTGAACAACTGTTCAAGCATCCATGAAAAGAAGACAACAGCTTAAACCATGATTAAGGCTCCACAGTCGATACACATTACGCAACAGGAAACATCATCTAAGAAACAAAAGCGCATCAGCACTTAAACTCTTTTCCTAACAGACTAACTTAGGTGCAAAGGATCTCACACATTGCATGATATTACTACTTCTCACAGCCACTTAAAGAATCTGCATTTATAAAACATTAACACTTGGCTCAGCTAACAGAAGTAACAAACCCCCCAGTTATGTAACTCAGATACATTCATATACATATTGATTGGAAAACAATAATGCACCAAATGGAGAACTCAGAAAAGAACGAGTATAAAAGGGAATAACTGAGGCAGTGACTGATTTGAATCCTCTCAAATGATTATATTTACAATTAAGTCATAATTAGCCGATGATTTTCTCAAACAATCACTTTCCCAATTTGATCTTATAGGTTCTGACATCTCAGAAACATCCTTGCATAAAATCATCAATTTTCTAATAATTGATCATCCAATTACCATATTTACTATCACAAGCAAACCTGAACGTTAATGAGACAAAACCCTAGACAATTTCAACCATAAACTAAACGAAAAACCAAAATGAATTTTCACTACATAATCCACAATGACGCACATTAATGTACCTCGGTTTTGTAACGGGTGTCTGCTGGTGGTAACTTTAAGCGTGCCTTCCAATCTTGCGAACTGGACAAGGAGATAAGCAAGAATGATAAATATCTACTGTTACATGTGCGTGATAAATCATAGCATTACAGCCGAGCGTATGAAGATGGAGAAGATAGAATGAGTCTAAAAGGTTTCATAAAGTTCAACCACAAAAAGTAATAATGACGCAGTAAATAAAGATACTGCCAGACAACCACAAAAATAAGTGGAAAGTGTTGAACAAGATTTTGCCTGCCAAACATTTGATATCAAAGAGTTTGATCCTGAGAGCTATTTTAGTTCATCCTTTAATTGAATGCACGGCCCATGCTACAAGCTCACACCAGCTACAAGGGAACTGCTCCATTTTATAATTGAAGTCATTCTCTTAAAATTCGGGGTTTCTTGACAAAACAAACAAACAGGATGGTTGAGGTCTCAGCATCGCTCAGAAAAGGTGTAAACATAAACTCAAAAAGAGGCTCTTCTAGTTCCTGAAAGATTGTCAACATCAAACAGAATAACAAAAGACTCAAAGAAAACTGTCAAAATTCAAATCATCATCAAGAAAGGTCTTCCCAAATTTGAAATAATCAACACAATTGATGCCAATTGGAACCAAAAACCAAAAATCAGTTTGAAAGATAACCTTCTGGTTCATTCAAAAGACATGCTCATCTCATTATCTACACTCCAAGATCAAATGCCAATGCATAATTCAGCAGACAAACTTTTAGGTTGCTATATTTGCTAAATCAAAAATAAAGGTAAATGTCTCCAGAAGTTCAATAGAAATAACTAGTTCATTGTTCCTTCTTCCAAATTTCCAATGGTCAATCTCCCGCTCAGCGGAAAGACACTAATATCCATAGTGCCACTCTTACACCAAAAAAGGAACAAAGACCAAAACATTCTTAAGCTAAACTTCCAATGTCTGACTCCTTGTCGACAGAGTTAAAGGAAAAAAGGATACAAATAAACATTGCAGTGGAACTCACCAACAATCATTAATGAAAAAAGACTTGTAGGAAAATGCAAAACATACTTATTTGACCTCTGAATAGAAAAGGCAATTAACCAAAACCCAGAGTGCCAAAATACAGAAAAAGGAAACGACATACTAACCCGGAATCTATGGCTTCTGACTGCACAGTCTTTTCAACCTCATCAACGGCTGAATCGGCGGACGAGAGCTGAGCTCTCCGCAGCCACTGCTGGGTGTGAGGATTTTGAGGCAACTGATGATTCTGATTATTCGACGCTGGACTCCTCTGTACATACTGCTGCGTAGGGTTTCTTGGTTGGAAACTAGGGTTTGGTCCGGCATTTGGGTTCATTCCTCCTCTGCCTCCGCCCATTCCAGGAGGTGGATATCTCGCTCTCGAACTCATCAGCACCCCCCAATTCCAAATACTTGATCAAAAATTTACAACTGTTGGCAAATAGTACAAATCCTAAGCGTGTATCCCCTATATTTACAAAGAAAAACACCACTAATCTAAGGCTACAGATTGACAGCTCTAACAGAATCCCTAAAAAACAAACTCGGGCGAATATGGATCAATTTGAAATGAGGGATGAATTTTTGACACTTTCGAACAAAGGGAAAGTGAACGTTGAAAGAGAGAGAAGTTTGGGAGACTAGAATTATTCGACCGTTCGTTCGTTCGCTCGAGGGCGTCCCATCATTACATACATATATTTATGCGGATATTTGTTTTCTCCTAAAGTCGTACTCTCTCTTTCCAGCGACAAGTACCTGTACTTGCCCATCCCAATTTTTTAAACAATTAAAAATTAACTACAGTAAAATCTCTATAAATTAATAAATTTAAAATTATAAAATTTTATTAATTTAAAAAAATATTAATATATCGATAAATTAATATTTTATTAATTAAAAAAAAAGACTTTTTAAATTCAGTAAATTTAGTACATATATATTGAAAATAAATGAATTCATATATGTTTTATTGATTATATTCATGCATCGACCAATTATTTGTAACTAATTAAATATATTCATTTATAATATGAATTCATTGTATACAATTAACTATTATATTCATGGACGCATGTACCAATTCATTGGAATTACTTAAATATACATATTTACATTAATTCGTTGCACTTAAAAAATTATTATTGCTAATTAAATATATTCATGCATGATGAATGAAACATATACTATATAAATCTCAATAGGAAAATAAAATAATTCATAACACCCAACCATGTCTTTCATCTAAAAGGCATGGCAAAATCATTAATGAATGATCAAATGCGTAAAGCATTACAAACTTCATATTTAATATTTATAATTGTAATATTTATGAATTATTAATTTAGAGTTTTAATGGGACATAATATCTATAAAGGGATTCTTCGAAAAATTATTATCTTATCGAATTTGATAATTTTTTACAAAGACCCAAGTGGGGACAAGAAGATTTTATTATTTTACAGAGTTTATTAATTTATAGAGTATTAATTTATAAAGGTTTTACTGTATAATTTAAAGGATAATTATATTTACACTATGAAATATGGTCTTTTTATGCAAAATATTCATATCTTTTACGTAATTATAAAAATTATTCTTGACAGTCAAAAAGTATGAATAATTGTGTAATGATATTGACGTTTCTATAAGTGTACGTTTAAAGTTTTAAAAAAACAAAGATGGTTTGTGCGTCCGATTGACATTTTTTAAGTGTGTATATATAATACTTCAGAAAGTCGGGATAATTTCAGGGGCGTGTGTCGTATTGTGATTTTCTTCCAAGATTAAGATGGTTTATAATTAATTTAAATGAATTTGTTAAAATCTTATAAATAAATTGGCAACTTCTTATTATTTCTTTTTAAAAGATTTATAAGCTCCTTGCATCGTATTTATAAGATTTTTTCAAGAGCTCGTAAGCTCACCCAAACACCCTCCTACTCGATATAAAACTTACAAATTTTTAATTATACGTGTTGTATGGTGTTCTCCTTCCAACGCTAGGAGGGTATCTGACTAGATTTATTTAAAAGATCTTATGCTCTCATACGTAGATATTTTTAGGGTTTATAAAGTATTAGGTGTTCTTTTAAAAATAAGTTTATAAAGTGTTTGGATAAAATAAGGTCATAGAGCTTATAAAACGTTAGTATTGACAAATTCGTAATTGATTTGAAAGAATATGTTAAAATCTTAAAAGTAAGCCGACAACTCCTTGCCTTTTTAACAATTTTATTTTTAAACTTCGCAACATTTTTTTCTAAATAATTTACCAAATATTTTATATTTGTTTGTATATACTTCTTGTCGACACTAATAAAAAAACTGAATAAAAATTTATGTTTACACTTGATTGATTTTATTATTGACCTATTACGTGTTAATAAATCTTTTTTTATCAAATTATCCTTATACATTTTTATGCGTTAATGCGTGTGAAGAGGTATATATCGTCACCCTTATAAGGGTATCATTTCATTGGTTAAAAAAGATTTGCTTAATCTACAACAGGTTAGTAATAAGTCAACTAAAGGTAAATATATATTTTTATTTAATTTTTTTTCTAATATCAGCAAATCAATAAATTTTAACCAATGGATGAATTTGTTGTAAAAAAAAAAAAAACAAACCTCAAGGGTACTAATTATAATTTTTCAAACTATATGGCTCTAAGTTTAATTACACCAAACTTTAAAGGAGAACGGTTCTAAACTAGTCAGCACCCACATGGGGTAAAAATATAATTATACATAAACTTCATACAATTTGCAAATATATGATCTTAAATAAGGGGTGTATTTTGCAATTACAACTATAATTTTAAAAAGTGTACTAGTTATTAACCCGTGCATTTCACATGCTTATTTTTTAATTAAAATTATTTGATATTTAATATTGTTTGTATAACATAATTAACTTATATGACCATGCACTAGGAAGATTTTATTGGGTTTTTGGCATTTAGGTGAAGATATTCCTTTTCACTCAATGGGTTGATTCCTCATTCAATAGCAGTGATAACTTTTTTAATTATTATTTTTAAATAATTGAATTTTTTACCAGTGTGAGTAATTTCAACACTTTGAGTGGTCTTGAAAATACATTCATAATGGCCCTTGATTTATATGATTCGACTGTGAATGCAGCTACATCTAAATACCTCTTCATCAGGTACCATAGGTCTCCCATCTTAAATCATCATTTTCTAGTAGTATAATTACTTCCCGAAGCTTACTAAATTTATAATTTACTAAGTCATCCTCTTCTTCTAAAATTTTTGTGTAGGATGTTGAAGATGATGATTCTTTTTTTCAGAGTTGATTTATGCTGTTCTTTTTTAAATTTGACGAACTATTTGAAGAGTCCGTTTGTTTCCTATAAAATCTTATTGTATTTTCCTATACAAGAGACATATCTATTATAAGTTTCCTGTTTCCCATATGTAAAATTTCACCTGATCGAGACCTACCTCCTCTTTGATTAAAGGGGTTTCTTCCTCTTCCTTGTGGGGAAGCAGTCCTGCAAAATAAGGATCAACCATTTATAACTCTTTATAAAGAAAATTTGATTTGTTTTAGAGATAATCAAGTCTCTTATTTCATTTATAGCTCTATTTATGGGCTGAGTAATAAATTTGAATTTAATTATTTCATTTTCAAAGGTTCCTATTATACCGTTTTCATTAATCATTTTTATGGGGAACATCTTTTGAGGAAAGGTGTTCCTAAAATTATTTCATTGGTTAAATTTTTTATTAATAGAAATTGGGAATACATTTTCTGTTGTTACATATATAGGCTTTTGGGATTTTAAATTTATCTAATTTTTGTCTATTTGCAGAAGACAATGAATGAGTTATCTTTTCGAAGTATTTAATTGGGATTATTGATTTTTGGTACAGTTAATATCTGCTCTGCTACCAATTAGAGTAGTGAATGTTTTAGTTATTGAATTTTTTCTTAAAATTGTTATTTATTAATAAATAAACATCAAGCATCGATCTAGCCATTAGATCCTTCTATATAGGCGGAAGGCCAGAGATAGCAAAATAAATAAACAGAAACTTATAGAATATTATGACAAATATAGGACGAAATAAATAAACTCGAAAAGAGCTAATATGAGAACATTTTACGTAGTGTTAAATTAATAAGCATGAACTCAGTTAAAAGCATCACAAGAAAGCCCAAAATGCCATCTTTCGACAACAAGCGACAACAATGACAACATAGACTTTATTCATACCTATCATTTAACTCTATGAGCCAAATGAGCTCTAATCCATTTTTATTCAAATACCCCTTATATTTATCGTAATTTTAAATACTCTTTATATACATATACATATATATATATATATATATCATTCTCTTGCTATCTTAGTTAATATGGATAATTCAACAATCCAGCCTTTTATTAAGATATTGACAAATTCAAATAAATGAATCGGACATATAGACAACTGCATTTACAATCCCTTTTGAACGTTACGGATGGAATGTAATGCTTTTGGTTTGAAGAATGCACCTTCAATGTTTCAAAATATCATTAATGATATTTTTAATCAATTTTCAAATTTTATTACTATGTAATATTATAGTCTTCTGTAATAATAAAGAAGGCCATTTCAAACATTTAGAAATATTAAAGAAATTAGTAATTAAAAATGGTTTAGTAATATCAAAACCAAAAATGATCTTTTCCAATCCAGAGTAAGATTTTTAGAACATAATATTAAAAAAGAAGAAATTATTCCTATAAATAGGAGTATAGAATTTGCTGATAAATTCCCGGATAGAATAATTGATAGAAGTCAAACGAAAATTTTTTAGAAAGTTTAAATTATATAGCCCCATACCATAAAAATCTAGCTTAAGATACAACTTTATTGTATGATATGCTTAAGAAATATCCAACTGAATGGACAGAAGAGCACACTAAAGCAATTAGAATAATAAGACAAAAGGTTAAATCATTAAATTATCTTACACTACCTAATTCTAATTGAAAAAAGATAATCGAAACCGATGTATCTGAAATAGGATTTGCGGGCATATTAAAACAAATAGATAATAATAAACAAGAATACCTAGTTAGGTTCCGTCTAGGAAAATGGAAGACAATACAACTAAATTATGCAACTGTAGCCAAAGAAATTCATGCTATTGTAAAATGTGTTTTAAAATTTCAAGATGATCTATTAAATCAAGAATTTATTCATGCCCGCCTAGATAGGTACCAGAGTCTAGGTTTATCGAAAAAATATTTATTTATACTGTATTTAGATATTTTTTCCACTAACGGAGGAGACTCTTTAAGAAAATGGAACTGAACGAAAGTTCAAGTTACAACAGGAAATACTTGTAGATTCTGAAAGATCGAAGATGGAGTTTCTTTATGAAAATTCTAGAAACGAGAGAAGATTATCTCCAAATACCGAATGAGAGTTTGAGTGACAACCAAGAGTATTTTTAGATCTTGGAAATATAGAGAAAGAATTTCGCCGTAGGAATTCTAAAGAAGACCACAAAGCCGGATCCTGAACCTCTTAATGAGGAGGAACAAGAAGAATGATAGAGAATTCACTAGATCCAGAAAGTTCTACCAGGAAATGCGGTGAAAAACATATACAAAATCGAAGTCCATGGTAGATTACCAATAAAGAAAAATAGAACTGATAATTTTCTTCACTAATACAGTTCTACAAATTATGATTAAAGAAACTGATTTTTTGAATTTTAATAGGTTGTTAAAAAAATAATTTTATATAATTAACTTATAGAAAAATTAATTAAACGTAATAAAAAAAAATATTGTCGGATCTAGTTCTGCAACAACATCTAGTCGATTCGGTGGTGATGAAAATGAGGCGCAAAAGGAGCCAGTGCAAAATGTATACTTCATTGTATTTTTTTCAATGAAAATTAAAAAAAAAAAAAACAAAATGGTTGAAGTTGTGATATTTTACAATTGTACAAAAAAAATACTCTATTATATTTGTACCCTTAATTGTAAATTTTTTAATTAATACATTTTAACATTATAATTTTTTGGACTTTAATATATTATTAAAAATTAATTATATATAATTAATTTATACAAAATTTAATTAAACAAAAATTAAAAAAAAAACAAAATGGTTGAAAAGTTGTGATTTTTTACAATTGTACAAAAAAAATACTCTATTACATTTGTACCCTTAATTGTAATTTTTAATTAATACAATTTTAATATTATAATTTTTTGGACTTTAATATATTGTTAAAAATTAATTTATATATAATTAATTTATATAAAATTTAATTAAACAAAAATTAAAAGAAAAAGAACAAAATGGTTGAAGTTGTGATATTTTACAATTGTACAAAAAAGTTACAGTGTTATATTTGTACCTTTAATTATAAATTTTTAAATTAATATAATTATTATAATTTAAAATGGTTGAAGTTGTGATATTTTACAATTGTACAAAAAAGTTACAGTGTTATATTTGTACCTTTAATTATAAATTTTTAAATTAATATAATTTTAACATTATAATTTTTTGAACTTTAATATGTTGTTAAAACTTAATAATATATAATTAATTTATATAAAATTTAATTAAATGAAAAATAAAAAAAATAAAATGAATGAAGTTGTGATTTCTGAATCACGACATGAAATCGTGATTAAGAATCCGACTTCTTCAATTTATTAAAAAAATAAACTTTTAATGTCGAGTCACGACTCAACATATTATTATTAATGTATTAAAAATAATTATATTAATATATTTTTTATTTTTTTTACTAATAAAAAATAAATAACTCTTGGCCAATGACTACGACGTAGATGACGTTACATTTTATATTAAACTAAAAGATAAGAGCAAACGCAGAGGTACTGTATATGGTCTTAGTGTAAAATCTCAACTGCTTCCAATTTTGCATTTTAATTTGATTCACTTGAGCATAACTGGGTCGAGGTACTGGATTATTGGTTCAATGGAAGAGTCATGGAATGGGACGCCGGAGACTCACGACTGCGTAATTAAGCTGGTGAGTTCAACTCTATTTTGTAAGTGCACATCGCGCTATTGGATTAACAAGTAATGAAGTCAACGAATTTTAGCTTGTTTGGTTTTAACTCCACTATCGTTTCGATCCCAGAGGCTGAATCCGCAGAGGCGGAAAGATAAGATAGTAATCGGGTGCGGAGCTGGTTTCGGAGGCGATCGGCCTATTGCGGCACTCAAATTGCTTCAGAGAGTGAAGGATTTGGACTACTTGGTACTCGAATGCTTAGCGGAACGCACGTTGGCAGAGCGTTACAGTGCTATGAAGTTTGGTGGCAAGGGTTACGATCCCCGTAGTATGTTTAATGCAACTGTGCAGTTAATTAGTTTTTGGTCTGTTTTTATTTATAGTTTGTGATTGCTAGTTTGTGGTTCAGAAGTTAACAGTGAGATGTTGTGGAAACTTGATAGTTCCAGTTGTTAAATTGTTGATTGCGTTGCTCAACTTGTCAATGTTATATGGGATTGTATTTGCGTGATAAGGAAAATATCAGTTTATGGGAGGAAGATATAGGACTTTAATGATAAAATACATGATCAGAGAACTATAGTCCTTAGGCCTTACCTCCAGGAGAGAAGGAAATAAACACCTTAGGACTAAAGTTTAGGATTACAGGTATGGCATATGGGTGTACTTTATTTGTAACTTCTGTATTTGTGCAAGTTGGAATCTGTAAGATAAGTTTTCAGCATGATACAGAACTTGATTGATACGCACTTACATCGAAGGAAGGGAATTATGGAAATGTATACGACTTTAATATATAGAAGTATATCAACCTTGGTCACCGCTATCCCTACAGGTTCTTGTAGTTTGTATAATTGCTTCCTTTTGTTTCTGTACCAATGATGATAGCAATATGAATATTATGGTCTAAAATTGCATTTAATTCTGATTGGCTTGTTGCATTAAAATGGTAATGAGATGTTATTGTGTCTCTGCTGAAACTTGTCGTGATTATGTAGTTTCAGAGTGGATGCAGTTGCTTTTACCTCTGGCTGTGGAAAGAGGCGTTCGTATTATTACCAATATGGGTGCCAGTGAGTATTGAGTGGTCATGTCTGAAAATCAAAATCTCCTTTCTTTTTACATTTTTATCCTACTTATTTAATGGTTTTGTTTTTAATTTTGAGACTTTGAAACTTCGTCATCTCATATAAATATGTATTCATACGTATTGCAACTCGCTGGAAGAGAGTCCATATGGTGCCCAAGAAGAGGTTTTACAAATTGCAAGCAAATTGGGAATGAATATAAGTGTTGGCCTGGCTTATCAATCATCTGTTTCAGAAATAGGTATTCTTTAATTAACAGAGGAAAGTAGTAAATGAATCTTCTATCATCCAAAGTTGGACTCCTGTGATGCTAACTATAGATTTTGTCTTGAACCTGTCCAGGACTGGACAATCAACTGAAATATGTTGATGGTGTAAGATTTTGGCTCTCTTTACTGTCTCTGTGAGTAACATCTCTGTCCTGATACATGTAATATTACGAGTTATAACTTGCATTAGACACGGAATTTTAAGCTGTAAACTTCTTTTGGTTGCAGGATAAATATGAAGATATGATTGAGAGTAGTCAATATTTCTGTAGTGATGCTTGAACCCCCTCCTTTGCGTCCTATCTAAAGATTACCTTTGGTCTGTGTAGGATGTTAGCGTGTATCTAGGAGCAGCTCCTATTGTTGAATGTCTCGAGAGGTACACACCAGATGTTATAATTACTTCTCGAGTTGCCGATGCTTCTTTATTCTTAGGCCCAATGGTATGAAATTATATATCCCTTTCATCTACTAAAATGCATTGTTTGTACAAAGATGTTTTAAGCATAATAATCATTTGTTAACCCTTTTGCCTGATGTTGTTGTGCAACTTTTTCTTTGGTTCTGAATAGACGTGTGCTGCACGCTAAAACCTTTCTTTCAAAAACCCATAGCATCAAGGACTTGTTTGTCTTGCCACCACCTGATGAATGGCCTCTGAATTGGTCAGGTATTTGAATTAGGATGGAACTGGGATGAGCTGCAGCTCCTAGCGCAAGGTTCTCTGGCAGGCCACCTTCTGGAATGTGGTTGTCAACTCACAGGGGGATATTATATGCATCCAGGTGATCTTTTCTTCATCTTCACATAGTGCTCAAGCTGATCCAAATATTTAAGTTTGTATTTATTTAACACTTCTATCCTTGTACAATTATTTTGAAGAATTATTTGTGTACAATTCTTCTAGGTGATAAATACCGGAGCATGTCTTTCCAAAATCTCCTCGATTTGTCTCTTCCTTTTGCTGAAGTTACCTTTGACGGCAAGGTATGTGTAGCAAAAGCAGAAAGCACCGGAGGGGTTCTAGATTTTAGCACTTGTGCTCAACAACTGCTCTATGAAGTTGGGGATCCTAGTGCATACATAACACCAGATGTGGTGAGTTGGGTTGCAGTTGCATTTTGTTACAGTCTTTTGCACCTGAATAAAGGACTGGAAAGAGACTAAAGGATTCAAAAGTTGAACCCTTTGTTCCATAAACAGATTGTAGACGTTCGGCATGTCACATTTCAACCATTATCAAACAGCAAAGTTCTCTGTTGTGGAGCAAAGCCTTCTCCTGAATCTGTACCGCAAAAATTGTTGCTGCTGGGATCAAAAGTATACACTCTCTCTCGACCTCCAAAATGATGAACAAAAGCAAATATGTGATAAAATGTGTGTATATATATATATATATATATCAAGTTAGCTATCTATGTGCAGGCATCTCCTTTTGGATCTTTATATATTTCTCTTTCTTGTAGAAATTTCTGTTATAAAACAAAGGCAAGGATTAGATATTTGGTTTCTTATTTTCTCTTCTTTGCAGGACTGTGGATGGAAAGGTTGGGGAGAAATCTCCTACGGAGGTTATGAATCTGTACAACGGGCTAAAGCTGCTGAATTTTTGGTAATGATCTCCTAGTACTTATAATAGCATTTCTATTCTTTCTTTTTCAAGGGTGCAGTTGAATTCAATGGCATGATACTATTGTTCACGGGCATCAGGTAAGGGCATGGATGGACGAACTATATCCTGGTATAAACAATCATATCATATCCTACATTATTGGTCTGGATAGTGTGAAGGCAACGTGCATTGGCGAGATAATGTTAAAGCCCAGTGAAGATGTTAGATTAAGGATGGATGGCTTGTTTGAGAAAGAGGAGCATGCAGTCCAGTTTACAAAAGAGTTCACTGCTTTATACACCAATGGTCCTGCTGGTGGTGGTGGCATCAGGTCTTTATTTTCTCATCCTTACAGTTTTAAGGATAGTCATTGGGTCTTCTTGTTCTCACTTGTTATACATCTCTACATGAAGGCATGGCTACTCAACAATGACATTACTGAGCTTTGGTTTTTCTGTTGAATGATCTAGTTTAAATTGGTTAAAGATCGAAAGTTTTATCTTTGATTGTGTCACCTGTCTGTTGTTTAAGCATGCTGCAAGAAGTTGTTAAGTGGCTTAAAATTCATGAGGGTATTTTATCGATTCATCTCGTTCCCAAACTCCAATCATGTTCAGGAGGTATTGAAGTCCAGAAGGAGATGTTAGGTGTTAAGATATAGTATTGCACCATCTAATGATATTGCCTTTTGTACATACTACAGAATGTAGTGGTTTAAAGTTGTTTGGATTATATTTTGTATTACCTAACAATTTTGCTTTATTTCAGCCAGTATTATAATGTAGTTTGCTGTAGATGAAGCTCTCAATTTGCTGAATGTGATTATTTATCATCTCATTTAAGCATTTAGTAATTCTGTACCTAATATTTGCTTTACCTAAAATTGAGATTTTCATCTAATACATTTTTTTTTTCTGGAGTTGATTTATATTGTCTTACCATTTTTTACTTAATGCAGCACCGGGTGCAAGAAAGAGATTTTTCTCGAAAAAGGATTGGTACCTCTCTCTCTCTCCACACACACACACACACAGACATTTTGTGTGTGTGCCTGCACACACTTTCCATATGTATTTTTATGTATGCATTTATTTGTGTACTTGTACGCGCCGTTTTATTGGTTGGGTTTTTCTATGAGGGGCCTGGAGTGAGCATTGTTACTTTAGTTCTAAAGAACACTGAGAGTATGTTTCTTCTCAGAAAGTAGTTAATCCTCTAGGTCCTGCCAAAATTCTCACCCGGTTTCATCTTACTTCTACAATTTCACAAATACCTGAATATATTCGAGTAACTCACCTGCATTCACATGTTGTCTGATCATTTAAAGGCTACATCAGTCAGTTTGGCGTCTAAGCTTGTAAATTTCATGCTGAATCATGTGTCGTATATTGATGATTTCACCAAATAGAACCATATAAATACCAAATTTTGATGACACAGGTTGGACGTGAATATGTGCGCTGGCAAATTTCAATGGCCCGAAACAATATCATCAGTCCAACTGATAAGAGTGCCAGTCGTTCGGTTACAAAGCAGAACTATGCTTGGCTTGAATCGGACTCGATACCTGTCCCAAGAGAAACTGTAGACAGTGCAAGCCAAGAATCAGTAGCCCAAGAAACTTGGCTCTCTGCTGCTCCCGCTGGCCAAAGGATTCCCCTCTATGATGTAGCACATAGCAGGGCTGGTGACAAAGGAAATGATGTCAACTTCTCCATCATTCCACATTATCCCCCTGATATCGAGAGGCTTAAGACGATTGTGACACCAGAGTGGGTAAAGCAAGTTCTCTCCCCTCATTTAAACCCTTCATCTTTTCCCGGATCAAAAGATATAGAACGACGAGACAAGTGGGTTAACGAGCACGTTAAGGTGGAGATCTATGAGGTTAAAGGGATTAACTCTCTAAATGTTGTCGTTCGCAACATTCTGGACGGCGGAGTCAACTGCTCGAGAAGGATCGACAGGCATGGGAAGACTATATCGGACGTCGTATTATGTCAGAGAGTGGTTTTGCCACCATGATGATTATCATGCGCTACGATCCGCATAGACTGTGTATAATTGAATTAAAATACGATGATGTGATGAATTGAAATATTATCATATATAATCTAATTGTCCTTTGTCTTTGAGCTCGTTATACTCACATTATGGAAGTAATTCAAGCCAGAGATTTTAGTGGTGTGAGGTATTGTTTATGCTTTGATATGACTGGAATAATACTTCACAAATTCTGCAAGGAATATTTCAAATTATTATTCTCCTTTATCTTTGTGTTATTATTATTTTGAAACTAACTCCTATATATCTTCATTGGATTTTTTTTTTAATAAAAAAATTCTCTTACAAGTGTCTCTATTTGAAAATTTTCCACTTATGAACTAGGATAACTCTCATTTTTTACTGATTGCATATATTTTTAAGGTAAATTACAGCGTGCTTCCTGATTGCTTATTATAATTATAAATATATTTTTATTGTTTGATAATCTTTTGAAATTAACGTTCGTCTAATAAATACTCCTTACAATGAATTATCATGAAGGATATTTGTTAGACAATGTTAGACAATCGTGAATATTAAGAGGATACTTATAATTTTTCAAACAATGAGAAGTAATTGTAATTATGACAAATTTTGTAAAAATTTATTGTAATTTATCCTGTATTTTTTAGGGTATAGCAATTTACTCCCCTTGTGATATTAAAAATGAGTAAATCACCCCCCTATGAAGAAAAAAATATAGCAATTTATAAAGGGTACATTGCTATTTATTTTTCTATAGGGGATAATTTACTTATTTGCAATATCACATTAGGGTTATTTCCCTATATTTTTATGATTCTAACAATTGGAACCTTTTAATTTTGAGATTTCCCGTTCTCTAACCCTCAAGCAATAATCTGAATTTCAAACCTGATCCAAAATCGCAAATACCAAAATAACAGACTAATTGATATAATTCTTGAATTGTCAATGTAGGAGCAAAATTTTTGGCGTGTCTTAATTTTGTGAAAGAAAGGAAAGGCCGAGAAAGAAGCAGAGGAAATGAGGTGGGAAAGCAGTGACAAACCATTCATACATAACTAACACAAACACAGGAAATGAAGGAGTCGTCAAACCATTTTCTCTCCACATTAACCGGATTCCATCCTAATTCCTACAGCATTCATAATCCAAGAGTTGTGGGGATCTCCAATCACGTGTCCACACATCCTCGCTCCATCGGTTGAGGGCTCGAATAAGTCTGCATTGTTTGCATGAGAGTGGTATAAAATCACACGTCTCGTTACGTACCAGAGATTTCAGTTCAGTTTCAACAGCCGAAAAAGTTTGGATGATTTAGGGGCGAATACGCTTTGAGACCGGACGTTCCCCTTTGAGCGCGAGCCGCGTAATCGTGAAGGTGCTAATATTGAGATTCTCAGGGGGTGAAGAAGAGCAAAATGGCATCATTCACAGGAACTCTGGACAAATGCAAAGCCTGTGACAAGACTGTTTATTTTGTTGATCTCTTGTCTGCTGATGGTGCTATCTTCCATAGGTCCTGCTTCAAATGCAGCCACTGCAAAGGGACTCTTGTTGTATGTGTGTTTTTCTTAAACCTGTTTTTACACACACACACACACACACACATGTTTTTCTGTGTTTTTGCCCTCTTTGAATTGTGACTTCATTTTCATATCAAGAATGGTGCTTGCTTCTCTTTATGTATGTTTGCAATGTTATTTGTGGCAGATGAGCAACTACTCTTCCATGGATGGAGTTCTCTACTGCAAGCCCCATTTTGAGCAGCTCTTCAAGGAGTCTGGAAACTTCAGCAAGAATTTCCAAACTGGTAAGAGAAAGACACCTTGAATCGGCTGTCGTCACATTTGAACCAATGTATAATGCACTTGTCGTCTGATTGATGCACATTTCAAGAAAAATGACAAATCATATCATGTGATTGGTTAAGAATTTTCCCTATTTCTTCAGACAGTTTTCAACTGATTATTTCCTGGCTTTTGATGAATGTTTCAGGAGCAAAGTCAGAGAGGGAAAATTCACTGGTTTGTGTCTTCTCCTTTTGTTAACTGAAAGACATATCTTCCTGAAATTGAGACAATGTGTTGTTTAAAATTGTATGCAGACAAGGACACCTAGCAAGCTCTCTGCCCTGTTCTCTGGTACCCAAGACAAATGCCCTGCTTGCAACAAAACTGTCTACCCACTGGAAAAGGTTTCTTCTTTCCATCTTTCATCAACAATCACATACATTTTTTCATCAAAGATCAACTAAAATTTGTACTAGGGGTAAAGATTCAATCTAATCATGTTTATGTATAGAGACAACATCCGGTAGGAGGTCGGGCTTATCCGTCATCCCCCACATATTATCTATAACTTTAAAAGATTATATGTAACTTGTACAGAATTCAAGAATCTCATCCCGCTCAAATTTTGAAACCGTATTGTTCCAAATAAAGAAGTTTGATTCTTTTCTTGCCATCCTGATGATGCTATTGCGCATTCCCATATCAATTGCACTATGTAAGGAGACAATCAACGCCTCATTGCACGAGGTACTGTCCATCTAATTTCGTGAGCCTCACGAACTTATATACGAAAAGATGCCTCTTTGGATCTGCAATTGATGTGGGGCGTGTGGCAGCATCGGATCAAGAAAAGATTAAATTGTTCACTCAAACCAAGTGTTCCAAATTGATTTTCCAATGACAAAATTTGTGAAAAAATAGGTGACTATGGAGGGAGAATCATTCCACAGGTCATGCTTCAAGTGTGCTCATGGGGGCTGCCCCCTCACACACTCATCCTATGCTGCTCTAGATGGCATCCTATACTGCAAGCATCATTTCCAGCAGCTCTTCATGGAGAAAGGAAATTACCAACATGTCCTCAAGGCTGCCAACAACAAAAAGAATGCTGTGGAGCCCACCGAGGCCGAAGCCGGGTCCGATGGGCCCCAGCAGTCAAAAGAGAATGAGGAGAAAGAAGACGACGACGAGGGGAAGGAGCCCGAACAACAACAATCCTAAAAGAACTTTTTATAACGACGAATATCTTGAATTTATTTTTTCTTTTCCTTTTAAAATTACTATAAACAGTTCTGAGTTTCGTATAATTTCTTTAGTTTCTTGAAAATTTATACTATGTTATTTCTTTTGCTGTAATTTAGGGTGTTTATGAAGTTGTATACCTTAATAAAAATCGAAAGCTCTCTGTATGTATGAGCTTAGAGCTGTAAAATGATTTGAGTCTAATCGAGTATTTGTATTTTAATATCTTGTAATATCCAAGTAGTATATGTACATTTGAAATTACGTTGTATTTAATTCAGTGTTATGGAATAATATTTTTATATAAAGAGTACTTTACTCATTTGATTTTTATTTCATTCTTAAATGTTTATTCATTTTTTAGATGTTTGGCATGTCACGAATTCGAATATCACTAATTATTATTTTTAGAATATCCAAAGTTTCATCTCATCTCATTGAAAAAAAAAAGAAAGATAGAATGCGTTTGATTGAGATGATTTTTTTTTTCCGAATATATGATTGAATCATATTATATTATTTAAAATAAAAATCAACTAATGTTTCTAGTAGTTAGATCTAATTTGCCACATATACTTATTTTTATAAATATAAATAGTTAATTACATTAACTTTTTATTAATGATTCTTTTTTATCATTAATTTCTTACATTTTTTTAGTCCATCTATTTATGTTAAATTCTTAATTATTTTTCATTATAAGTTACTTTTTATTTTTAAATTTTTACAATTTCTTTCAAATTTTACATCAATTAGTTTTTATAATTTAAGTAATTTTAAATATAAAATATGATTAAGTTGGCTTATTTACTTATTGGGTAAGTTTTTATTCTTAATGTTTTAAATTACATATTTACAATAATGTATTCGAAATTATTTTTGCAAGTCTATATTTTAGTGAATAGCTTTTAGATTTAGAAGAAAATTTATATCGCACTGGAATTCATGTTGACATAATTTGCAGTACCATCTTAATTTTTATTTTTCTAATGTAAATTGGATAGAGGGATTTTTTTTTATTTTAATATGTTTCATAGAAAAATATAGAAAAAATATTCTTTTTGATAATATAAATTAAAATTAATAAATATGACCCATTAAAATAATGATAACAATTGATACCAAATTAAGTTCAAATAATTTTAGTGGATTCAGATTTTTATAGAAATTTCAAGAAAGAAAAATATATCTCATTTGAAATTCAGCTGACATTTACAATATTTTTTAAATTTATTTTTCTGATGTAATTTGAATAAGAGGATATTTTTTTTATTTTAGGTTTCTCAGAAAAATAAAAAATGGTTTTTTTGATAATATCATAGTAAGATGGGGGAATTTATATATTCCCATAGTAACAGGCGTAAATATTCCTTTTCTTTTTTTCCTATAGAGTTTATAAAATTTCAAAATAAGAAGTTCGTGATCTTATAAGCTCTTCCAAAGTGCAACCCATCTTTTCTAAAAAATATTTTATACTCTTTAATCATTATATTCAATAAAAAAAAAATTATGATTTTACTTTTGTCCTTCCGATAATTGGCGTTTTCACCCAAAACAGAACTATCTATTTATATGACTATAAATTCTAACAGTTAATGATTTTTACGTGAAGCGTTTATTATACAAAACACTCTAACATCTTGTAAATTTTGACATCTTATTTATTCAAATATTTTAAGGGCTCGTTTACTTTGTATAATGTGATTAAGATGAGATAGATAATTTTATAATTTTAATCAGGAAAAAGTATTATTTTAGTGCGCTAAGTATGCTTAATTTTAATTTTTATCCGATAACTGTGTCCATTTTTGTTTAGGTCCAGTAACCTATGGAATTGCTTACTTTTAGTCCTCTGGCAGATTTTTGGACAATTTTACCCTTATGAATGCATATGGACTAAAACTGCCGTTCAAAGTTGCATAGGGATAAAATTATTCGAAAATCTGTCAGATGACTAAAAGTAAGCAATTTCTTAAGTTACTGGACCTAAAAAAAAATGGACATAGTTATCGGACTAAAATTAAAATTATACTTAGCAGACTAAAATAATACTTTTCCCTTTTAATCATGTCTTCATCACAATTAATGATTGGTCAACTACGTTAAAATTGGACTTGGGCTAAATGAAGTAAACAGAAAATAAACCTTAATTGACAAGGATATCAAGTTCAATCCTTTTAAGTAAAGTAGGCCTAAGAATTTATTTCTAAAATAGAATTCAATATTTTTAAGCCCATAAAACATCGTATAAGATGTAGCATTTATACAACGTTTCAAATAAGTTTCGACGAACACCCTAGTTTGGAAAAATATAATATATTATTGAATAAGAAATAGATAACACCAATTAGATTCATATGAATCAGATAAGGAATCACACTAAAAATATGAAATTACAAATTACAAATAAAGGCAAAAAATAACATTTCAAATTAATAATTTGATGAAGAATGTAAACAATATAGATCAAAAGTTGATGAATAATAGTCCATAATTAATAATTAAAATTATTTCATATTAAAAAATAAAAGACATCAGGAGATTATAGTAAAAGAAAAAACTATATCATACACAGAAATAATATAATAAAAATAACTAATATTAAAGACATAGCAAATTGCCCAAAAAAAAAGCTAAAATTAAAACATGATCATTTTTATTTAATTAGAACTTTTTATAAAAAAAAAATCCAAAAATAAGGGACTTTGACTAATTAGTTTTATTTTAATATTGAATTTCCTCTATATATTATATTTTAATTTTTCACTAATTTATTCCAATATACAAGATCATCAAGTATAATAATTAATTATAAACACAAGATGAAAAATTTCAGTTTTAGGATTAAAATTTTTATTTAATATTATCAAATGAGATAATCTAGAAGTGAGTTACAAATAATAGAATTAAATAGTTTTAAAATAGTTATTATCATTTTTTTGAAAATATAATTGTATATACTAATGTTTTAATTGTAAAAATATAAACAAAATTATGGCCTAAATATTTAGCTAATGGTAAGACTTTTGTAAAGTAATGGCCGCCGTCTCGTTGCCTTTGCGTTGCATTAAAGGGTCCGATCCATTTGGTCGATTCACTTATTGAATTTATTTTGTTTTTCTGCCAATAACACTTTTTTTCTTAATGTTATTTCGCGCGTGGTCGTGATTGGTTATGCTTCGAGCTTTTGCATGCTTCTGTTGAGGAAAAATCGAGCTTATCATGGAATGACTTCCAATTTGTTGTTCATAATAGAGTTTTCCTGCAACCGAAGAAGCTTGCTTAGAGAATGTGCATCAATCAGTGGCAAAGCAAATCAGAGAGGAAATAGCTACTGAAATATCAAGGATGAAGGAATCTATAGAAATTGTCCCTGGTGTTAAAGAATTGGTAATCGTGGAGTCAATTGTTTGTTCATTGTTATTAATTCTAAATGATCTTTTTCAATAAATATGTTAATATTAAGAATTATTCTATGATCGATTTCATCTTACGCTCTATATAATACTTGTATGCATTTGGTTGAAGCCTTTAGATCATGATACTAGGGTGTTGGGTCGCGTATAGGATGACGATCATAAAATCAACCTCTATGGTTTGATTTAAAATGTTCCAAGTCGATGAACCAGTCGAGATAGGGCATTGACCATGATTTCTTAGAGACTTGCACTAAGTGATGCGTTCATTTGATGATTGTTGCATTTCATAAACAATAGCGTATGACGTCTGCGCACTTTAGTGGGTGCTTGATAAGAATTTATCAAGTTCACTGAACTGACACGTAAAAGTTGTCATATGGAAGCCAATGAGGCGTGATCGGTATGTCTAGAACTCCTTGGTTACGATAGTATAGGAATTAGTCCTTTGACTTGAGGAGCCACAGTAGCCTTGTGTACGAGACGATTGTATCTTGGTCATGGCTGACGTGGCTATGTAAATACATGGTTACTAAAATACCCTATATCAGTGCAATCAGAGCATGCATGGAGGTTGATGTGTTCCAAGCATGCATGAGATGATGGTGATCTCCAATGTTTTCTATGTTGTGTAGTCTCGAAAAGTCCGTGGCCACGACTGTCAATCAAATAGGAAAAGGGATTTCATTAAGGAGACACACAAATAGAATAGATACGTAGATTTCGAAGTCCAGGATGGAAATTAATTACGAATTCCATGCCCTAGACTTTGATAGGGAGATAGCTTGATGGAGGGACCGTATCTATACGGCATGCACAGCTTACAAGTTCATAAAGAATATTCACTATTGCCATAGACTACTGTTAGGTGGCCACCCATGGTAACGGGTACCCTCTAATTAAGGAGTTAATTGAGGGTAATTAATTAAATATAGTTAAATTAATCTGAGCAAGTTAGTTACTAATTAAATTGTATATGCACAAGTCCAAGTCTGGCTGAGTAGTAAACCTAAAGGTTCACACATAACTCCATGATAGAATTTTTGAAAATGATTAATTTTATTAATTATAAAGAAGAAGAAGCAAACTTGAACTTGTCTTCTTATGAAGAAGCAAAGTTGAACTTGTCCTCTTGAGAAAAGAAAACAAAATTGAACTTACCTTCTTGAGAAGAAATAAAGTTATATTTGTCCTCTTGAGAAGAGAAAAAGTTGGATTTGTCTTCTTTAGAAGAAAAAGTAAAGTTGAACTTGTCTTTTTTAAAATAAGAAGCAAAGTTGAACTTGTCCTCTTGAGAATAAGAAGATAAGCTGAACTTTTCTTTTCTTGAAAAGAAGCAAAGTTTTATTTGTCCTCTCGAGAAGAGGAAGCAAAGTCAAACTTGTCCTCTTGAGAAGAGGAAACAAAGTTGGACTTGCTTTCCTGAGAAGCGAAAGCAAAGTTGAACTTTTTCTCTTAAAGGAGAATTAAAATTGGATTTGTCTTTTTAGAAGAAGAAGCAAAATTGAACTTCTTTTCATAATATAACAAAATAATTTCATCCGTTTCCAAGAAGGAGAATCCAACTTGTTTCTTCTTTTGAAGAAGAGGAAGACAATTTGAACTTTGCCTCATTTTGAGATCTATAAATAAGGGGATTCACTGGTGAAAATAAAACATCCAAGTTGATGCTCTCTTGATCTTTCTCTGTTTCCTCTCTTGCACTTGTTCTCTTAAAAGAGAAACGATTTCTCGTCTTCTCCGTTAATCAATTATTGATCTATTATAATCTTTTAACGCCTACTAGTATAGGTGTGACGCTCGTTGAATTTTTCACATAATTGGGAGACTAATTGGTAATTTTTAAAAATTTAAATTTAATTAGTAAATAAATTATAGATTGAATTTGAGATATAATAAAACTTGAATGGATTAAATTGGAGTTCGTTATAATATTTGAAAGCAAATTATATTAATTAAGAAAATTAACAAGGACGTAATGGGTATTATGAAAAAAATTTAATTAAATAAATAAATAATAATAATAATATTATATATATATATATAATAATATAGATATATATATATAGAATGATGAGAGAAGAGAGAGTGGATGAGAGTGGCGGCCACCGCCCACCCACTTCTCTCTCCTCTCTTTCTCAATTATAAGATATTATGCACAATCACATTCACACATTACAATACACATGTATACATACACACTTCGTAATATTTCAGGTATCAAAATTTTGATTTTAATTTATGTTAATTTGTATAGTTATATTATTTAATTACTCTGTTTATTAAATGTTGATTATATTGAGTGATGTACTATTTAATCGGAGTACTTTATGATTTTGACTATTTAAATTATTGTCGAATTAAATATCACATTTGATATAAAAATGATATAATTAGTTAATTAAAATATTAAAGTTGTTAGATTTAATTATTATTATACATAATTTACTCAATTCCATTGGAATGATTAATCAAATATTTAATTCTATATATTGTTGCTTCATTAAATTATATAGCAATGATAAATTGGTAGAAAATTCATAGAAATAATTCGAAAATTATATTTAAGAAATATTATGTTATTAAAGAAGGAAAATGAGGTTTCAATGGTAATATAATTTACGGATGGTATTAAAAACGATAGTTATAAATATATAAGAGGTTTGATTAAATGAATTCGTATGAATTAGTTGATAAATTAAATATACGTTTGAGAAGCTTAGAAAGTGTAGTTATCTAAAATAAAATGGAACAGAGGTCGAACTTCAATATAAATAGAATATCAAAAAATTGGTGGAAAATGTACGAACATTATATAATATTTTATTTAGAGTTTATAATATTCTAAATATATTGATTATACGTATAATATTCTATTATAGAACGTGACGACAAAGTAGAGGGTTGAGCAGTCCCTCGTGAAACCAAAGCATTTTGGGATTTAAGGTAAGTATAGCTAATTGAATTTATATATATAGCTATATATGTAGTATTGTATATATGGTTTCTTGGATGTGATCGTGAATATGGCTTTATATTTATACGTGGATTTCGTATATTGATTGTTTATATATAGTTGTGGATTATTTGTTAGATTACCATAATATCGGTGAAATTGTTACTATGTGTTATGTGATTGTAAAGTAGGGACATGCGAGATATGATTATGTGATGATCGTATAATTGATTGTTGTGTGAAATCAAATTGAGAGTTATTATTGAGGAAGTAATTATTATAAAGAATAGAATGATGATTGTGAATTGAAATAAAAGATGATGCTTACCTAGTTGGGAACACATTCAATGGTTTATGAAAATGCGATTGATGATGATGTGATATGAAAAATATATGAATTAAGCTAGGTACTATGGCGCGTAGGGTACCGGGATATTCTGGGTAGCGGGGAATATTCTATACTGTTAGCTACACACTGGAGTGGTGTGGGGATACCATGTTTGTTGTGATGTCCTGTACTGATATTGCTACATACTAGAGTAATAGAGTGTGGGGATATCACATACAACAGGTATCCTGTGTTGTATATGATATGACGTTGATGAGATGATGATGGCCGGCAAAACCATTGACCGATGTACCCCAATTAGAGTAAGTAGGCCCCTTAATTAATAAACAATAGCGTCAAATATTATACCGTGGGTTGATGTACAGTCATGGGCATGCATTATTCTTTATATCTGCTATTGCTATATAATGAATATTTGTTAACTGATGTGATTTCATTGTACGTGACTTGCAGTCTATGTGAATATATATTGAATGATTTTATTGAGTAGGCAACTCATTCCTTGCCACGTACTTTTCAGGGAATAGATCGCACTGACTAACCACACTGGACTTTGAGTTGTGCCGTCGTTCTTATTAGGTGGGTCAACCGTGACATCTGAAGCCAGAGTTTTTGGCTGTTTGGTTGTTAAATATTCTAGTCTCTTATCAGGTTTGTGTTTAGAATTGTGGTACTACTTTCCTTGAGGTTATGTACATGAGGATATCTAGTGAGGATAAATATAAACTTTTGGTGGTATCTATTATTTTTTGTGATATATATTATATTGACAAATTAGAATTTATTTTACAGGTTGAAAGGGAATTACTTATAGAATGAGTTCTAATTAAAGAAAGGATGAAATAGTGATAATTAGATGTAGCGAGTAGGGGGTGTTACAATAGGGTTGAAGGAGATTTCATCATAGGTGCTGTTTGACTATCTTTAGAGGGAAGACATGTGTGTTCCTACCGCGAACGATAGCTAAACATTGTATAACTTGCAGAGCAACTAGTAGCTATTTCAACCACTTGTTTGAAATGAGGTTCGTTCTTGAGAACATTTAATCACCTACATCAAACGGAGTGCACCAAAGATTGGTATCCTAAACAATTCAATTGATTCCTTTTTGCATGAGATCCGCGTTGTAGTAGCAAAGAGACAGGCGATTTGATCACTAATTACAATATTGTATTATAATTTAAGCTCTAATTTCCATTGCATTTACCATCTTGAGGTCTATACAAAACTAACACCTGGACTAGCGGTTATTCTTGTTGGGGAAAGGAAGGATTCTGCAGCTTACGTATCCAACAAGAAAAAGGCCTGTGAATTTGTAGGGATCAAGTCATATGAAGTGCATTTGGCTGAAGACTCCTCAAAGCAAGAAATGCTGAAGTATATCTTAGGCTTCAATAATGATCCTGCAGTTAACGGTATCCTTGTTCAGTTGCCTCTTCCTTCTGCAAGCCTCCAAATCTGAGTATCTGTTTCCTTGTGAATTTTCAACAGCTTGCTTGTCGGTGGATTAAAGAAGATACAGTACAGTTTGCTAGAGGATGAACGATATAAGGAATAATTGAAATGTTTAATGATAATGGAATGTTGATCTTTTGAGCAAGTCACTAATTGTTGTGCATGCATCTAAAAGGTAGCTTTTTCTGAGTATGTCATTAGGTAATGAACATATGAGAGTATTTGTAATTAATCATTGGGGAAATTCCAAAATTGTAAAGAGGTTACAACCATTATCTGTTTTTGTTACTTTCTCGTCGTGTTACATAATGGTTCTGATTGTCTCGAATAACTTTGCAGCATACGAACGCATCTTGAATGTTGTACAAAGATGTTCACGGATTCAACCCTTTAAATATTGGTTTTCTAGCCATGAGAGATGGAGAATCATTATTTGTTCCTTGTACACCCAAAGGATGTCTTGAGTTG
>NC_026155.1:1329183-1370154 GCF_000512975.1 Sesamum indicum
TAATATTGTTGGAATGCCTGTGGCTCTTCTTTTGCAAGTAATCCGGTTGATCGTAAACCTTGAAGTACAAATTCTTAGTTTGGTTAAATTTAACCTTAACCAACAAACATCTTGCTTGTTCTGGCAGAGGGCAGACGCCATAGTAAGTGTTGTCCACTCAAGAACCAAAAATCCCGAGGTAATCACTAGAGAAGAGGATATTTTAGTTGCAGCTGTAGGGCAGCCAAACATAGTCAGAGGTAGCTTTGTCATTGATGTTGGAATAAATCGAATTGGAGGTATGAATTTCCCTTTTCAACTTAGTGCTACAGCAGTACATGCTCCTTGGAGCTATCTTGACTTTCTCAAACTTTTCATATCTATTTGAATTTTTAAAAGAGTTTTAACTCTTGGATGTGAAGAGGATGCTAAAAGCCCTTGTGGCTATTGGCTTATTGGAGATGTTTGTTATGAGGAGGCAGGCTCAATAGCTTCAGCTATCACCCCTGTGCCTGGGAGAGTTGGCCCATGACCATAGTGCGCATTTGCGAGTAGAAATGCGACTTTGGCTGACAACCGCATGATCGAAATCATTAATCTGGATCGTCATAGCAAGGGCACGATTAAAATTGGGGAAGAATTGGGCGCCCCAGCTGCGAATGACGTGGTTCGGTTGGGATTAGAGCACAATCAAATTAGGGTTGGAAAGAGGGATTTCCATGCGGCCATCAATACCAAGAAGGGCTGACAGCGGGACACACGACGAAAGTTGGAAAAGTGTAGCTGGTGTTTATAGAACTGCTGTTTTTTAAGCTTTTAGCTGAAGAAGAAGAAACAACCAATCATGGATTAAGTGAAGAAGAAAGAGGCCACAATTTCTAATTTTAGTTGTACTTTTGGTTGAATTACTTTTTGTCAAAATTTCCTTCTGAATTTCATGTAAAAGGGGGGAAAAGGCTGAATCTGGATTATCACGAAATGAATTAGTTTGAAATTTTCCCTCATCTTTCTTCTCTTTTTCTTCTTCCCACCCCTATTTTGTTCTTTTTTTTGCATTTCACTCGTGGATGTCACAAACTGCCAAACAATTCTTGGACTTGTGGTAACAATGGTTCATGGAACAAGATTAAAAGAATTTCAAAAGAAAACTGAAATAATATTAATCGATGAAAAAGCAAGGAGACAAGCTAGTGAAGAATAAATGCATACTAGGTTGGACCACATCAATGAGGCACAAGAAAGGTTACAGGTTGCTGTGTTCATCAGGGAACACACAATAGTGACCGTGCAACAATAGGTCAAAAGTATTGTTGAGCAACTGCAGCACTACAACAGGAACAAGTCCATACTTGTTGAAGGGTTCACTATATCCATAGAGAGAGGCTCATCATCAAGAATCATTGCATTCCACTCACCTGGTAATGAAAACCCAGCTCAAACTAACCCAACAAGTTGCAATGCTATCCATAGAATGGAGTTTCCTCTCTTCACTAGAGAAGAAGCAAGAATCTAGGTGAGGAGATATACCAGATACTTTCATCCTAAAGATCAAAAGCTACCATTAGCCTCTATCCACATGGAAGGTAGGGCTGAGCTTTGGTATCAAGGATATGTAGAAAAAGGGGAGTGCCCTCCAGGATAGAGCCAACATTGGCTATATTAGAAAGATTTGAAGACTTAAACTATGAGAAAGTAGTTTCTGAGTTCGATATGCTGCATCAAGAAACTACTATGAATGCTTATTTGGAAAATTTTGAGGAGTTGGAAGCTCACATGCTTATTTTCAACAAAAATCTAGATGAAACCTTCTTCATGATGAAGTTTATAAGTAGGCTGAAGGAAGAGATTAAGGGGTATGTTTCCACTATGAAGCCAACCACATCGAACCAAGCTATTGTGATTGCTAGAAAGCAAGAAACCATGGTGAATATCATCCTAAAAAAAAAAACAACCAGCCCCAGAAAATCAGTCAGAACAAGGCCCCTTTTAAACCCTTAAACAAAAACCAACCTTACAAACCTGCATTCAAACCCTTATTCAGAAATTGGGATGAATACCCTTAGCTTAGAAGATTTCTCGTTGAAGTTAAAGCTAGAAAGGAAAAGAATCTCTGTTACAAATGTGATGAGCCTTATACACCTGGGCATAGGTGTAGACTTAGGCATGTCTATATGATGATGAGTGAGGAAGAGGCTAAGACCTATGAAGAGGAGGGAGAGCAATTGGAGAAACAACTGAAGAAGAAGATGCTACTATGTCTTTCCATGCTATGTAGTTGGACTTCTATCAATTGCAAGTTACTATCACTCAGTCAGGGAAGAAAGTAATCTTGAAGGCTCCAGTTCAAAATGAGATCTGAAAACCACTCTCAGCCTACTCCTTGGGCAAGCTGTTGAGAAGGGGAAGCTATGGAGTAAAAGGGAAGCTCTATACAATCAAAAGAGTTGTATCTCAAAATGAGAATGATCCCAATATGCTTGAACTGATACACCAGTTCAAGGATATATTCTAGGAGCCCAAAACATTACCTCTTGAGAGAGCAGTTGAACATAGCATTGAATTGTTTCCAGATGCCATTCCCAGAAAAGCAACACCCTTATAGATATGCATATGGGCAAAAGACTGAGATTGAAAAGATAGTGAAGGAGATGCTGGAAAGTGGGATCATTAGAACCACCCAAAGCTCTTTTGTTTCAGCTGTATGACTGGTCAAGAAAAAGGACGAAGGTTGGAGGTTGTGTGTTGACTACAGGTACTTAAACAAGCTCACTGTTAAACATAACTTCCCTATCCATGTTATTGATGAATTATTGAATGAGTTACATGGTGCAAAGAATTTTCAATAATTGATTTGAGGTCAAGATATTTTCAAATAAGAATGAAGAAGGAGGATATTCCAAAGACTAGTTTTATCATACACAATGGACACGAATTTCTGGTGATGCCCTTTGGTTTATGTAATGCACTATCCACATTTTAGGATTGATAAACCAAGTTTTTGAGCTCTATTTCCAGAAAATTTGTATTGGTTTTCTTTGATGATATCTTAGTATACAACAAGGAATGGGGTACACATATGCTACATTTGAAGAAAGTGTTGGAACTTTTGAGGAAACACCAATTCTATGCAAAGCAAAGTAAATGTTCATTTGCATCGTTGTAGGTGGACTATCTTGGCCATGTGATTTCTGTAAAGGGGGTAGCCACTGACCTTCAAAATGTGGAATATGTGAGGAATTGGCCAGTGCCTATCAATGTCAAGGCTTTGAGGGAATTCCTAGGCCTTACTGGTTACTACATGAAGTTTATTAAGGGCTATAGAGCTATTAGCAAGCCCCTAACTTCACTTCTTAAGAAGGATGCTTTCGTGTGGAACTCTGAGCTTGAATCAGCCTTTAATCACCTGAAGGAAGTCATGACTAATGCACCTGTTCTGGCTTTACCTGACTTTTCTCAACCTTTTGTGGTTGAAATTGATGCATGTGGGAAGGGGATAAAAGTTGTACTAATGCAAGGAGGCAGACCTATTGCCTACCTCAGCAAGGCTTTGGCAACTAAAAATCTCGGGCTGTGTACATATGAGAAGGAATTCTTAGCCTTCTGCTAGTTGTTACTAAGTCGAAACATTAATTACAAGGGAACTACTTCATTATAAGGACTGACCAAAAAAAGTTTGAAACACATTCTTGATCAAAAGGTTGATTCCATGTTGCAGCAGAAATGGGTGACCAAATTATTAGGCCTTAGTTATGAGGTTCAGTAGAAGAGGGGTAATGATAATAGCGCTGCAAATGCCCTCTCCAGAGTGGAGCATGAGAAGGAGGAGCCCCAAGCTAATGCCTTTACTACTCAAATTTCGTTGTGGGTACAAGAAGTGCAAACTAGCTATGAAACACCCTATTTTAGGCAGTTATCCAAGCCAAAGTCATTGATGCACTGTCTTATCATGATTACAGTTATGAATCAGGGGTGCTTAGAAAAGGAGGCAAAATATGTGTGGGGACCCTTGGAGGAATTAGGGAGAAAATCATCAAATCATTACATGACTCAGCACTTGGTAGACATTCTGGGATTAATGGGACTTACCAAAGGATCAAACCATTGTTTTACTGGCCAACATTGAAAGAAGATGTAACACTTGGGTAAAAGAGTGTGATGTTTGTCAGAGATCTAAACATGATAACAACCTAGATTACTGCAATCTTTACCTATTCCTGACCAAGCTTGGTCATGCATCTATATGGAATTTATCAAAGGATCACCTCTTTCTGAGAGCAAGGATTCAATCTTGGTAATTGTTGACAGATTGACAAAGTATTCTCATTTCATGCCTGTAAAACATCCTTATATTGCAACCTCTGTTGACAGAATATTCTTTGACAATATCTACAAGTTACATCATACATGGCCTCCAAGTGAGCATCGTTACTAATAGGGACAGGGTATTTACAAGTAAATTTTGGAATGAACTATTTACACTATTTGGTGTGTCTCTAGACATGTCCAGTATACCACCTCAAAGTGATGGCCAGACTGAAAGGGATAATTAGAGGACTACTTGAGGTGTATGTGCCACCAAAAGCTACAGAAGTGGGCACACTAGCTAACTCTTGTTGAGTTTTGGTTCAACACTAATTTCCACACTGGTCTTAAAACTACCCCATTCCAAGTCAATATGGATATCCTCCTCACCAGTTGTCCGTTGGACCTTATCTGCAGAATCATCGTAGTGATGTGGAGGAACTGAGGCAAGAAAAAGTTAAGATGATACAGCTATTAGAGGAAATTTTCATTAGGCACAGGAAAGGATGAAACTTTATGCTGATAGAAAGAGATCTGAAAGAGAATTTGAAGTAGGGGATGAGGTGTTTCTCAAGTTGCAACCATACAGACAGACAACTTGGGTCTTAGGAAGTAGCTCAAGCTTTCTGCTAAGTACTCTGAACCCTATAAGGTGTTGGAGAAGGTGGGGAAGGTTGCCTACAAGCTCGCATTACCCCCTGGAGCCAAGATTCATCCTCTTTTACATGTGTCCCTTTTGAAGAAGAAGATTGGATGAAAATATTTTCCCTTAGTGAATCTACCAGAATTCGAAGATGAGGTTTTTAAAGTGTACCCAGTTTCCATATTAGCTTGAAGGTTGATACCAAGGAACAATGTGGGTGTTCCTCAGGTACTAATCCAATGGTCACATGCATTCCTAGATCAAGCTACATAGGAAGATTACAAGGATATCACTGCCAAGTTCCCTGGGTTTGATCCTTAGGGACAAGGTTCAAAAAAAGGAGGAAAGTATGTCGCATTTGCTAGTAGAAATGCGATTTTGGCTAACAACCGCATGATCGAAGGCATTAATCTAGACCGTTAGGTCAAGGGCATGATAAAATTGGGCAATAATTGGGTGTCCCGGCTGCGAATGACGTCTTTTCGATGGGACTGGGGCACAATCAAATTAGGACTGAAAAGAGGGATTTCCATGCGGCCATCAATACCCAAGAAGGGCCAACAGCAGTACACGTGGTGAAAGCTGGAGAAGTGTAGTTGGTGTTTATCGAGCTGCTGTTTTCTAAGCTTTTAGCTAAAGAAGAAGACCCAACCAATCTGGATTTGAATGAAGAAGAAAGAGGCGACAATTTCTAATTTTAGTTGTACTTTTTGCTGAATTACTTTTTGTTAAAATTTCATGTAAAAGGGGACGAAGGCTGAATCTGGATTATCATGAAATGAATTAGTTTGAAATTTCCCTCATCTCTCCTCTGTTCTTCTTCTTCTCACCCCTGTTCTGTTCTTCTTTTTCTGCATTTTGCTCGTGGATGTTACACATAGCACTGCTTCTCTGTCACACTCTTGCTGCAGCTAAAAGAGCTAACAATTTCAAATGAAATCTCCCCTACCATTCTAGTTCCTATTCTAAATAACAATACCAAGTTTAGCTGGTTGAGCCTGAACAATTCTTCCTTCAAACATTCCCTGTTTCGTTGTTGAACAAGCATCTCTTGGGATACGGTGGAGGCTGGTGATGACCGGGGTAAATTATATAGAAACAGATCTGCGGTTTTAGCAGGTCCCATCAACTCAAGTCGTACTTTCAAGAGAGGACAGAATCATTCAACATTGCCCTGCATTTCTCCAGATTGAACTGCTTTAGCATTGTTCTACCTTACTTTTTTCGCACTAAGGTAAAGTTTTCTTGTTGATCAGTTGAGTTTTGTCTTGTTTGACCTAATGTTATCCGAATCGCAGTTTTTAATACCAAGAACCCTAGGCATCGTAAGCGTTATGATTACTAGTTGTGCGAGCCATTCGAGGATTGAGCTTGTTGAAATTTTGCGTCTCCATAGGTGTACATTCTTGTTTTACCTAAAATTGAAGCATTATTTTTTGTTTTATATCAAATTAATTCGCCAGGGAAACAGAAAACCTCAGAGTTTGTATGAATTAAGTAACAAGTTGTCCATTTATATACAGTACACACATGAGACTGCAAAGAGTTTCTGGACCAGCTAAACCTGATTCTCTGTCTTTACCATCTCTTTTCGTGCAATACATAATCTAAACTGGTTAAATGTATTACATTTTTTTTTCCAAGTAAATATTTTTCTCGCCAAGATAAGATCTTGTATGCACTTATACGGATTGATATTCTCTGAGGTCGTTCCAGAAAATTCTCAAATCTATACGTGTTAAAATATATTTTTGTCCCGACATGTTCTCCAGATCACGATTCCACAAAGCTCCCTACTAAAAAGGTACCAAAACAACTAAAATACAAAGCATTCAATGTACTGTGGAGAAGAATTTGTGTATACAATTCAAGTTTCATGCCTTTGTGTTACACTTTTGAGCACATCTCTGTTCAGTGGATAATATGTTGTTGGCATGTATAGATTACAATGCTGACCATACAATATGAGGAAAGCTACAACAAAAGTTCACAGATAACAAAAAATTATATATACCTCCAAATTCATGCTCTCATTTAGTATACTTCACAATCCAAATTATTCCTGATCTCTGTAAACCACAGTAGCACCGTAAGATCAGAGGCCTCGATGTTGCTAGCTCAGGAAGAGAGTTGTACACTGCTTTACTGTATCCTCGGGGCTAGTAACTGATGGAAAGTAATACAGTATGTTCAGATCATTGGTCATGGAGTTCCAATAAAAAATGTTGAGCAAAGTCAGGTTTTGCAATGAAGCATTTTCCCTATAGTTTCGGTTCAGACAAAGGGGCATTTATAGAACAAAACTAAAAATTCTGCTAGCCATTTCTGGTGGCGTGTCTATGAGGAAATGTTACTGAATTCAGTTTCTGGTAGAAGTTCAAAGCTTTTATGTCTCCTTAATAATTGAATGAACCATACTAAGAAAAAGGAAAAGATAAACTGACCGGTGTGACCTTTGGTTCTCTCCGACTCGTAGATTTCATAGTCATTTCCTCCCTATTCAAGTTAAAAGGGACCAGATAGCCACGTGAGCAAGAATATTGTCTGGGAGAAAATAAAAGAGAGAAATAGAGAGGCATAGGCTGATTCTTATTGTGATAACCCTATCAAAATGATGGATAGTAACCTTGTAGGTCTTGTCTCCAAAGAAGTGAATTTCATGAAATTCATCCAGGTATTGCAAGCAATATGTCTTGTCCCAGCCTCGAGGAAAAACCTGTCCGAAACATTGTAATGAGGTATATTCTAACGATAACTGGAAACACAGTGAACTTATACAATTGCTTACATCAAAACTGATTTGCCCCCCTATGGAAAAGGTTAGGTTGAAGTGTGCAAACTTCTCTCGGAGCACAGACACCATTTTGGGCCGAATGTTGTGGACCTGATTACATTTGTGAACCCATTCCTTAGTCAAAGGAAACAATAAAACAAGGTCCTATAATAAACTCTTGAAATTCGGAAATTCACTTATGAATAAAATCCTTTTATCTTAGTTTTTCTCTTGAATATTTTCTTGATACTAGAAAATATACCTTATCATACTTTTCAAACTCATCTCTCTCTTCCTGACTGCAGTTTCTTCCGATTGGAGATACATTAAGCATCCCACTTCGAAATTCAACAAATGTTCCCCTAGAATAATAAAGAAGGGAATAAGAAGTCCATCAAAAACGATCAGGTCTGGTGATCGTTCAGCTTTACTTTTAACTCACCTTTTGATGGGGATATCCAAGTCGGCAATGTAATGGAGAGTGAAGTTAATAAACTCCTGCAACATTATTCATAATGTATCAAAATAACTATTAACCAAAAATTAATATTGCCCGTACTATGCAGTCAGAAAGTTGAAGCAAACTATATGTCATATCTAGCATCAAGGTTGCCGGTTTGCATCCACAAAGTAGAAGCAAAACGCAAAATCAATCCTCCATTCTCAACCCACAGAAGATTTTCTCCTTCTCAAAACACAAAATCTATAATGATAAGAATTGTTTTTCTTCTTTGATTATTTTGGAGATCAAGTCATGCTGACACCCTTTTGCGGAGGTAATTATGTCCTAACACCACCCTTGTATGATGCAAACCAATAATTTACAAAAGTTTTACAGAATTCTAACCTTGAGTTTTTCTTCTCCAAGAAATGACTTCAAGCTCTGCATAAATACATATCAAGTAGTCAAAATCTGAAACTAGCAACTAAGAACTTTCAGAGTCGATTCATAAGAATCTCCACTAAATAGGAAATCTATGAAGTGCTTCTAATGGTTTAACATCTATTACGACCTCCTATTTGATCTTTCAGAAGGACAAACATATTCCACCTAGGCTTATCTTACAGGAATTGACATGAAATATAATCCTACTACCATTGTTCTTGAAATTCATAATAGGTCTAAGTCTTGGACAATACCTGCTTTCCAATTAACTTTCCATCCTTGTGAGCCACAAGGCCATTCTCAGCAAACACATAATCATAGTCATTAATGACTGCATAGGTAAAAAATACCTTTGAAAGTTACGCATATAGTACTTTGAATTGATTATCCAGCATTTAAGATAAGGGTTAAGTGCAAGGTGACCTGTATTTCCAAGCTGCTCTGAAATCTTAACAAGATCGGAACCCCCAACAACACCAACAGTAACAACCTGGGAATAGAAAAATGCAACGTATGAACGCGTTCGCTTTTCCATATGTCTTTCAGGAGACCAAGAGCAAAATATGAGCCCCACTACAATGGGATCATATGTGACACGAAAATCAAAGGAAAAATCAAGTACCTTCCGAAGTTCCTGCATAAAATCTAACATCTTAACAGTAGCCACCTGCAGCAATGGAGTAAAACATGAGCTAACAAATGAATATTACTATCATTATAAGTGAATGAGAATGGATTATAACAAGAGACATCGTTCATAGGACCAAATTAAAGGTAATTAGCTTCAGACCTGAAAGAAAATACAACAGAACTTTTCTTCATGAATTGGAACAGAGCAAATGTGCAACTTCAGAACCACAATCCAACTATTCACCCAATTCAAGTTAATCAGGAACACACATTCTTTATTCGGAACCATCTCGCAAACTATTACTTTCAAGCATTACACCTTGCCACTAAAGTTTCAACCACTAACTAGTACGGCAATGTTATCCATGAATAAAAGATCCATACATGCACAATCACGCAAAAATCGTGCATACTTAGCTCAGATCAACAACTAAGTGCCCGTAAAATCATCACCGCAAATAAACTCAAAATCGATTTTACCCAGAAAAAAATCCAAACTCCCAAGTACACTTCAAAATAACCCTTAAACTCATACTGCAGTAAACCTTGCATGTCAAAGAAAAACAAAAGAAAACAAAAGAAGAAAGGGGGAAAAAAGGAAAGAAATATATCAGCTCATACCTTCCTGGGAGCAGTAAGCGTGCCATCAACATCAAAAAGAGCAATTACACCAGGTCTCCTCACAGCCATAACGAATTACTCGCTGTCCCGACTGCAATCCATCGAGAATCAACTACGTAAACCAAAAACTGGAAATGCACTCAACAGAGAACAGAAAATAGGAGAAATTGAAGCAGCAATTGGCTTACCTGTAGCAAAAAATTGATCGGATCTGGAGCTGAATGAAGCGGAAATTGAGAGCAGATCTGAAAAGCTGTGGCTGTTTCTTCTCCTGGGAGTGGCCGTAGGTTTATATAGTTTCTGAATCTGCAGTGCGGATCTCAAGAATTTCGCTTTTCCAATTTTTATAATGGTATTTGGTGGGATTTGGTATGACTACTATTCAGAGCATATGCTGCAGAAATACTGCAGTTGCCTTTTTCTTCTTCTAAGGTAAATTACACAAAGGTCAGCGAAATTTGATATAATTACGAATATATCTTATTATTTAAAAAAATTATCAATATTTTTTATATTTGATTAAAGTTATATACATTTAAATAAAACTATAATATTATTAATTTTATCTTTATTGTATGTCTTTTAAAAAAATTATAAAATTGTAGACAAGGCAAATGGAAAATTTTAAAAAATATTCATTTAGTCCACTGGTGCATTTTACTCAATTCACCAAAAGAAAAATGAAAATCTAGTTGAAACTAACGAAACAGGTTAGTTGTCGAACGGTTGAAAAAAATCAGAAAATATTGATAATTTCTCAAATAATAAGAAAATAATTTTCGAGACAAAATAAACACACGCCCAATTTTTGATTTTTTATTTTTTACACCTTATCTGTGTGTTTTTATTATTTTTCAACTTTTTATATAATAATATATATTATATATAACAAAAATACAACATTTAAATATACAATATGTTTATATTACATATTTGTATATAAAAGATATGATTTGACAATAAATAGTAATTTTTAGCTCCCAAAATCCCAACATCAAACCTATACCACTTATTTTAGAACATTTTGAATTAGCTCAAAACACAAATCCAAACATATCATCTATCTCCAACACACACATATTTATCTGTATTTTCAAAACACAAATCCAAACACTATGATAAAGTTTTAGATGAGCTTGTTGTGATTTATCCTTTTATTTTTCTTATTTTTTCTTTAAATTTTGGAAGAGACCAAAAAATCCATGAATATGTGATTGGGAGTTGGCATAAGGACAACCAATGTGTGAAGCGGATAAAAACGTATTTGGATGAGCTTATAAATTTTTTAAAATATTTTATAAAATATTTCACAATTTTTAAGATATTGAAAATTGATCGGCAAAGTTTTTGGAAAAAAAAAAAAAAGAGTTTATAAGATCAAAGAATAATATAACATAAGCTTATAAGTCCATTTAAAAGAGTAAAAAATTTCGAACTTGTTTTTAAAATATTATCAAATTTATTCAATTTTGATCGTATTAAATATAAAATTATCATTACTAACTTAATATAAATTATAAAATTCTAATATTTTATAAATTTTGAAAACATCTTATAAAATATATGAAATTACAATATACTTTATTTTAAGAAAAAGAAGAGATTATAAAATATTTTAAATAAGATGAGCTAAACACCCTCTCAAAATGTGAGTAATAATTTTTTTATAAATTCCACTTTTACCCCTTTTTTACTCTCAATTGTCCATTTATACTTTGAAAATTCTTAAACTATTGAATTTCATTACATCTCTAATTTAAATATAAACTGTCAAAATACCCCAAATACCCTTATTTGGTGACAAATACCACAAACAAGTGATAAAAAAGGTTTTTAACGCACTAGTTGTAATTACACGCAGATTTTGCGAGTATAAAGTATAAATAAGAACAAAATTTTTATAATTATAAATAAAATAAAATAATATATTTCTAATTAAAATGCATACGGTTAACGTACTCGTAAATTCTTGCATTTATTGATATTGATGTGTTTTGGAGATTGGATGCTATTTCTTTTCTTCTTTTTTTTTTAGAAATTATTGATTAATTACTATGTGGGCTTTTCGGTAATTTCAAGTTTCCTTTCAACAAATGTACAAATGGAAGAAAAAGATTTATGACAATTTAATTAACAAGTATATAAAGTACAAGGAGTTGATTTAAGTGATAATAATTCACATAAAGTGAGACAAATACTCATACATCCAGTGCAATTCAAATTCATAATTTTAAACTTGTTTATGAAACATCGGTTCTAACCACTAGACTAGCACATTATGGGTGCTGAGCCTGGAATATGGACGTACCGTAAAGTAGTGGTAGTCGGCTTATGATATTTGATCCTGTGAAAATTGAGTTTATTTTATTAATGTATTGACGAAATCACAGTGATCAAGTTAAAAAATATCTCAACAAGTTTTGACGAAGAGTTCGGATTCATTTAATAATATTAAAGAAGAGAGTTAAAACTGTCCTAATTGTCCAACTTAATTAATAGTTGGCACATCAATGGCAAGAGGGTGTAGGACAAGAGTTAGGCCACTATAACACATGCCATTGCCATGTGATATGGGACTTATTAGTAATATTAAATTACTATAAGATGTAAAATCTACATCAAATTGTGCTACTTGAAAAAAACAAAAATAAGGGTAATTACTCCCTTTTAAAGTTTGGTGTAATTAAATATAAATTTTATATAATTTGAAAAATTAATCTAGGTTTTATGATGTTTCTTTTTCTCTAATAAATAGATCTATTTATAGGTCAAAATTTATTGAATTTGTTGATATTAATAAAAAAAGTTAAATAAAAATTCGATTTACTTACTACTGACTTATTACAGATCAAACAATTTTTTTCCAATCAAACTACCCTTATAGGTGTGAATATATATCTCCTCACATTCATTAACATGTAAAATGTATATAAGAATAGTTTTGTCAGAAAAAAAAATAAATAACTACACCTCTTAAAAGTTAAAAAAAATAAAGTATTTAATTAATATTAAATTGAAAAATAGTTATGTATAAATTATTTAATTTTTATTTGTAACTAATTTTTATTACTAAAAGGTAGAGGTGTAAAACAATATTTATTAAAATGAATAATATGACCTCATTAATTTATTTACTTTATTTTTATTTAAATTTAAATTATAGTAACAAGGTAATCTCAATATAGTTATTCTTTACTAATATTATAACAACAACAATAATAATAATAATAATAATCCCTCAAATTATTTATTTTTTTATCTGAAAAAAACTTATTGTAATGATTTCACTATGTATAGTTAAGATACTAAAAAAGAATGGTAGCTTCATTCCTTTTCTTGAACATTTATCATTATCCTTCTTTGATGAGCAGTACAATGTTTAGAAACAATAGACATATGAGTTCCATGGGAGTTTGATTCGATCACAACTAGATCGGTACTGGAACCAGTTCTTTAAGACGAACCCTTCACCGAACTCACCGTAGGGAACCACCAGAATTTCCAAAACTATAGAGTAGCTTTAAGTTCAAGTGTCAATCTGACACCATCCATGTAAGGAGTTGGTGAAATACCGATCGTCCGAATCAGCTTTGTGATATCCATGGAAATGTCTGAAGGGGACTTGACACCACGATCAACCTAACATTGGAAATCAAGTTGAATGGTGCTTGGAGGAAAGAACAAAGAGAAACAGAGAATACAGAGGATCTGATCCAAAGATATACATGAATCAAATATATCGTTTATGAAGCTTGAATTTCATGTATATGGTTCTTAGCACCATATAAAATGCCGTCTCAAGTAACTGAGTGGTGCATGAATGTGAGAAAGAAAGATATTTTTAATTAGGATTTGTTAGAGATGAATAATCTAGGCAGAAGTGTTTGTAGGAACATACTGATGATGCAGAAACTGGTTTGATCAACGAGGTACTATAACCTTTAACATGTGCAACTGCCTCAGCCATTTGAACCCTTGATACCCTATCTGGCCCACCAACATTGAGAAGCAACTGCATTTGCTTACTCTCTGCAGAGAAGCATCATGAATTGGGTTACTTAAGACACAAATAAGGCGAGAAACAAAGTAAAAGAGAGTGCTATTTTCACAGCAGTCTGGAAAAGGACAAAGTTGTCACACAATCAATATGTGGAAAAAGAAAATAATCTTTACTTTAAGTTAACAGATCATAGCTTAAAGAGCTTATAAAGGTTTCTATAGAAGAGATTATCTGGGGGAATTGTATGCCATGATTCTTGACTTTATAAACCATTGAAGCAATTGAAAAGGTTCTCATGCTGAGTCCAAGGCACTAACCTGAGATCCATCGGTTAGTCAATATTTGTATGACCGCAATAAGATCCTTGACAAAGACGGGACACCGGAACTCGTCATGAAAGAAATCTAATGCCTCCCCTTTAGCAAGTACACCATCCATCCACTGCACAGCCAAGATATTGATTATCCATGAATTCCAATGCAAGGTAGATAAGTTTCCGGTGATTTACTTCATACTATATAATTCTTATAATGTAGCATTGCTGTAATTTTGGGCTGTTTATTTCACATCTATGGGATCTTCAGCTCCCAACGATGCGAAACATGCAAATGGACAGCAGGTGAAGTACGGATATTTTTCCGAGAAACCCAGTAAATGAAGGAGCAACCATGTGACACCCTGTATTTAATTATATTAAATATTATGAACCAGTTTTAACAAATTAATTTATGATACCAAGGAGATTTAATATTTTTCACCTACTTTATTTTAAAGTTTATTTGAGTTAATTTGGGATGAAAAAGAAATTAAATGAAACTTGTTTACTTAATTTCTAAAACTTAGTAAGTCTCAAATTAACTATCCAAATAGACAGATAGAGAGAGGAGGAAGACGGATAAGAAGGTTCTGTCTCTATGCTCTAAGAACCTACTTAATCTTTCATAGACTATAAAATCGCAACCGATTAAGATAAAAAGTTCCTCATGATTCCTTGTGCAAGAAAAGCAGCAACATCACCCCAGCATTTAAGAGCAAACCGGCATTACTCAAAAATTATTCTTGCAGAAGATGGTTTACGAAATACTCTTTAGATCCACAATAAATCTTGTAGAGCTTATGAAGTCACGAAAGTACAAGATGAGATTGCAGCATGCATATCCACCTGGATTGGAAGTGATTTAGGAACAGGAGAGATAGTTTGTGGTCCATAGATTATACTGCTTCTCAAGATTGCAAAGTTTCGGCAGTTTGCAGACACATAATGCTCTGCTTCAACTTTAGATTTCCCATAAACATTCACAGGAACAGTCTCATCTTCTTCTTTATAGAAGGATTTGGTTCCTTCATAAACTGCAGAAAATCCAAATCATTTTCAAGATGGAGACTGAAGAACATGAAACATCAGTTTCATTGGTGTTTTAATCTTTCTGTTCCTTTCTATTTCAAGTCTGAGGATACTCCTACAAGAAAACAATCCTTAACTTGCGGCGACTAAAATAAAATCCAAGTACATGTAGAATACACAAGACAACTACACTGATGTAATCAAAGGAGCCACTAGGTGTTCCGGTTAGTTAATCCAAGTTTATACTGTGGAATAGTGATTAGTCCATTAATCTAGAAACATATGACTGCCATCTGAATGAACTATGAAATTTAACAAGATCTCAAAAATGTGAAACATCAGAATTGGCATAAGAATTCCTAAGCGCCATCAACGACATAGTCATTCCTGAAAGAACAGATTCCTGAAAAAACAAAAAAACCGACTCACAGAAATCAGAATACTGCAACTAACCTTGATCAGTTGACAAATGAATCAGAAGGGTATTGCTCTCTTTAAAGCTTGATAGCCATCTCACAAGAGAGGTAGGCACATTTATCGACATGGCAGCCTCAGGATCCATCTCGCACACGCGAGGAACGGAAAGAGCAGCACAATTGATCACCACATCAGGCTGTAAACCAAATAAAACAAAAAGAGAAACGCAAAAAAAGTGGACAACCCATCAAACTATATAGCAACACAGATCAAACAAACTCCCCCATTTCCCAGCAAAAATTGAAATAATATTTGACTAAATGGATGGATTAACCACACACAAACTGGAAAAAAATATCAGAAATGTGGGAATTAAAACCTGTCCGAATGCGTGGGAGATGGCATCGAGGCCACCGCCGGTACGTAAATCGACGTGGAAAGGGATAGCCTGAGGGATCGCATCGAGCAGCGGCTGAGGAGGAGGGGAGGAATGGTGCGTGAATCCGAGAGCTAAGGGCGATTTTGGGTCTGAATCTTCAGAGAAAGACTGCAAGAGGTGCTGCCCCAAGTAGCCTGTGCCTCCAACTATCAGCACTCGCTTCTTGCTCATCTTTGAGAGAGAGAGAGAGCTGCTGCAGTGCTCAGTTTCTGTCATCAGTCTCCATCTGAGATCTTCTTCGTTCAACTAAAGTCGCTAATTAGAGAACCCCGCTTCGCAAAACAAAAAGCGTTTTTACTGGACTTTCATGGAGAATGGGCCAGAAGGCTTCTTTCTTGGATTTGGGCCTTAGTCCGGCATCAGGAGCCCATTATAACTTAATCCAATAATTAAGAAGAACTATAAAAATCAAAATAAATTCTTTTGAGCGAAATTATCGAAGGGATTAATAATTAGGATTAATTATAGTTAAACTCCAGCCCAAAATACAAAATTATATTTGTTATAATAATTTTTTTAAAATTATACTGACACCCCTCAAAAAATTCTCCATTTACACCTGACTCTCTTCCATCACGGTTTGAACAAAAGATACTGACTTCAACAAAAAAAAAGTACATAAATTTTTATCCGCCTATCATTTAACATTTTCATGTATATTTTTGTACTTATAAGGAGATAAATATAATACATATATATAGAGTGAGTTTAACAATATTACACTGTTCCCTTTATCTATATCCGTACTATATATAAAAGTGTGAATCCCGTAGATTGTTTGTTCCACATAGTGAAAAAACATTCATATCCCCAGTTAAATAATTTTTTAATAATAAATTAGAATTATTCATAAAAAAATAACTTAGAATTATTCATAGTAAAAATATATATATTATACACAAAAGTAATATAATAAACATAAATAAAATTAAAAACACAACAAATGCAAAAAAATACAAATAAAACATGATCAATTTTATTACATTAGAATTTCTTATTTAAAAAAAATTCAAAAATAAGGCTATTTTATTTTAATGTTGAATTCTTTTTGTATATTATATTTTATTTTCGCACTAATTTGTTCCAATACAAGATCATCAAATATAATAATTAGTATATACAAAATAAAAAATTTCAAATTTAAGAATTAAATTACTTATTTAACAGTATGACATAAATTAGAAGTGAATTACAAAGAATAGAATGAAATGATTATAAAACAATTAAAACCATTTTTTTTAAAATACAATTGTATATAATAATGTTCTGATAACAAAATTATGAACTTCATCTTTTTTGTTGCTAATAAGTTATATATTCGTCTTTAAATGTATATTTCTACACTGCACATGATGCATTCTAGTAACTACAAAATTATTTCATAAAAATATAAAAAAACAAGTAAAATTATTATACTTAGCATTTTTTATCCAAATCATAAAGAAAAAATACCAGATGTGACTGATGTATTCTCAAAAGGGATAAAGCTTTAAGTGTAATTAATGTTACTAATTATTAAAAAAAAAAAAAGGACACATGCTCTGCTCATAGATCTAGCAAAATTAGAATTCAAAACTTTTTATCCTTTTTTTTGTTTTTTTAACACACGCACTCACCCAAGATTCAAACACAAAACTTTCTCATATGAGAGGTCACGTGTTCAAACACTGGGACGTCCCCTTAAGATGAATTCAAAACTTGATTTCATTTACAACAACAAATAAAACATGTCCAGAACTATCAACGAATGAAGAATTACCCTCACATTTCACTACATCTATAGGCCCCATGATATCAGAAATGGATGACATTCAATGGGATTACTGAGGAATGGTCTGGCCCCGGCCAGGTCGGGTGGGGTAGGATCCAAGTCCAAAAAACTCCTGCGGGATTAGATGTTCGGTTCTGCCAAACCCGACTTAGACCCCGATCCATTACCATCCCTATCTGTATAATTGGATCATTAGTTGTTCCAACTCTACAGGCAAACTCAAAACAACTACACCAGACACAAGTGGCCTGGAAATTTATAGCACATGCACTTTCAAGTTGTATAATGGACACAGAACATCTCCACCTGCTTCTCTGTATTGAAATATCTGTCTATTTACACTATGTGTTTCAATTCTTCCTGTCACCTTCTTTTCCCAAAGAGATCAAAGGTGGCCAGCAATATCGAGCAACTTCTCATGCATTCTCCGGATTTGGTCCACTGGAGGCCTGAGTTTTCTCAATAAGAAACTCGAGTTTCTGGTTAAAAAGTCAAGAAAGAAAATCAGCTTGAGAACCAATTAAATGAATATGCACCATGCTCATAGCACAAACATTTGGAGATCACTGTATATATACAGCCAAGTTCAAAGATAAAGCAACCTAACATGAGTATAGGAAATCTTCTACCCAATTATTTTCCTGTTTTACTTTGATGTATGCAAAAGTATCTTACAGAAGTACAGAATGGTTCGTTTATTGGTGAACATGCTGCATTCAAAATTTTTAGGAGGCACATGTGGAAAGCGAGGTCACCTTCACTGACTTATTAACTTCTTCAAGCTTGTGGAGCATCAGACCAGTAGGTACAATGCCTTGGGGCTCCATAGGAGGATGGTGAGGGGAACCCATTATCTGTAAATATGAAGAATGTTAATGTATCAAGAAAGTAGTTTTGATGACAACTTAAGTAGCAAAACCGAAGTCCAGTGTGCATGAATTGGCTCATCCAGTCCTACAATTATCAGTCATTTTCATCAAATGCACACAGCAGACATTAAGATCACAATACAAGCACAAAGAAAATGGTCTAATGACAGCCCCTAGATGCAAAGATCTTTGAAGAGTTGATGTCCAACCCATCACTTTTTCACTAGCAAAATAATGAACTCACCAATGATAATTCATAGAAATCATGATAGAACATGAGCATGAAGGAAATTATGTTTCAATCAACTCGCATAGAATTTGCATTCATGAAGCTTAAAACTACCCACAATATAACAGGCATCTGGCATAAAGTGTTGTGTCTTAAGTCTTGACTAGCCAATTATATGATGTCTGTCTGAAACAAGGTCAAAATATATTATTTTACCCTCCGGCCTTTAGATGGTGTTGGCGACCTCAAAACTGCTGGACCCAAGGTCAAAGATTCCATACGATACATGCTTTCACCTCCACTTATGGGATTCCAGCTTTTGCCAACATCTTGTATAACCTTTGAAGTCTGCGTTAGTAAAACCTGCATGTTCAAGATTTGTTTAAAGTAGCACACTTTTAACATTCATATAACATGGCAAAACAGCACAGCAATATGACGTAAAGTAGTTTGTGTTACCCAAAATGAAGAGATAAGATGCAGGTAACAGTGATCGGACAAGAATTACCTTCCTAAGAAATCCAGGGTTATTAACCCCTTGAAACTGTAATTCATCAACAGGTGCTGCTTTACCATGTGAGATATATTCAACTCTAAAGGTATGTAATCCATAGACTGACTGCAACCACCCTGAAAAGATAAAGATCGTGGGGGATCAGTTATCACAAGCCATGGAAGCTTTTGGAAAGGCCAAAGAGAAGCATCACAATAATGTGTCAGTTTCTGAATGCTACAAGAAAGTTAGAATAAACATGAAAACCTCCATCTGTTATTAGAGCTCACTTCTTTCATCACGAATAGGACAGGTAAACTCAGTTAGAAGAATGCTCAAAATTTAGGTTGCCTTGGAAATAAAGCATTCAAAATAAATAAAAAAGGAAGCTAACAGATTAAAGCTTTGTTGTATACCTTGTTCAATTATAATATCAATTATCAAGGATAGTGGTATATGCTTCTCGATTTTGGTTTCTCCATAGAAGGGTATAAACGAAGGTCTAGATACCTAAACCCAAAACGACAAGCACTATCATTAGCTCACAATCAGGATTTCTATATCCAAAGTGCTAATAACACAGATTTAAGCAAGAAGGCCGATACCTTGTACACTATTTCTTTTGATGTAATGTAGAGTTTCCTGGATGCAATATCTTTCTGAAGCACATATCGTTTAAAGGGCAAATAAAGAAGCATAACTACACCAATACCCCATGCCAATACTAGTAGCAGAGATATTGAGAGCCATATTATTGTATCGTACTGAACATTCTTTGACGCAAGTTCCTCAAATGAAGCTGTATATAGAACTTGCGAAGGATCTTCAGCTTCTTCATCGACTCCTTGCTCTGCTACATGATCGGAAAGCAGCAAATCCTTCGCGGACCCAAGCTTTGGCAGCCCCTCAGCATGACCCATCAACATTTTATGAGCTGAAACCTAATATTAATCATCAACTTAAACAAAGAAAAGAGAAAACAAGAACCTAAACAAAGGAAACCTTATAGTGTAGGGCTTTATAGGACAGCAAACATGATTTTTTTTTTTTTTTTTCTCGCTAAGCACAAACGTGAGAAGAATTAAAGATACCATAATTATCTGAAAAAGTTCCAACTAGCTTTTATTTTAGCTCAGTAAAACTTCATCGATACTATAAAATTTTAAATGCAAGTATATCAATTCGCAAAAACAACTAACTGGAAGCTAATTTCAGCAGACAACAATGCTAAGCAGCCTTTAACAAGTAAATTACAGCATCAAATTAAACATAAGAAACGAACAAAAAACCAATCAACTCTCAACCAAATCTTAAATCACACATAGAAAAAAAAATCATGCAAACCTGCACTTCCGTTTTTGATTTCTTCGATGCCGAACAGAGCAAGACAAACGCAGCGAAAAATTAAAACTCTTGAAGACGTCTTTCGCCTGAAAATTTAGTTCCCCGAGCGACTGAAAATCAGAAACTTTGTTCACCGTTTGTTCATCGATAGATTCAGGCCGGTTTCGCTCCAATTTTCTGAAGAATTTCTTCCCTTTTTCTCAGTTAATGGCCAACTGAAAATGATCCGTGTAATGTATCGGGCGAAACCAAAAAGGAAAAATGGGTGGATAAATGAATAGGGTCCGGTTGGGAGGCTTGGGCTTTATCTTCTGGATGGGGCCCAATTATTAATGGGCTTTTAGTCCATCCGTCCAAACTAAAATTATTTATCAATGCTATACCTATCTGTATTCACAAACGGCGATAAATAATATCACGCACAAATTTTTTGTAAAATCAAAAATACCCTTCATGATAAAATAACTAATTTATTCAATTTTTCAAAATTTACATTAATTAATAATTATTTTTTGTTAGTATAATGTACTGATTTATATATTTTAAAGCGTGAAAGATTATTTATTATATGCACGTAGAAAAGACGTACCGCAACGGCTAGTAATAATATATATTAAGTGAAAGCACCCCTATGGTATCTCTTAATTTTGGTCTGCGATTTATTCTTAAAATTTTAAATTGATTAATTATTTTTTAACTTGTCCATTTATCATGATTTTTCATAAATATATTCTGATAGTTGTTTTTTTTTCTATATTATTTATTATCTTTGTTTGTCATTTATTTTAATATATCAAAATATTTATATTAATTTATTATCTTAATATATATTTTTAGATACTTTTATACCCTCCAAAAACTAATAATACAATTACATAAGTATTTTATTTTTATTTTTTAAAAAAATTATGTACGCAAATAGAACGTGACACATTTAGTTTATATTAAAAATTGTTGTTACAGTTGAAAATTAAATCAAACTATTGCATGCTTGATAATTGGAAGTTTTTTCGAGCTCAAGAATAAGAATTATTATTATTATTTTTTTAATTTAAAACCCACAAATCTTATTTTTTTCTTGTGTATATGAAAAAGTCTCATCAAATTATTATATTATTTAAATACATTATAAAATGATGAGTGTATAAATGTAATTGTTCAAATTCTTACCAGCATCAATGCATAATATGTATTAACATGGAAAATGTCTCTAATTATAATCATTATAATCAAAATTAAAAGGGTAAAATTCATATTACCCCTGTGATACTCAATATATTCAGATAAGTCCCTATGATTAAAAAAAAAAATCATATATCCTGTAAAATTTAAAAAGGTACACATTTCCCTCCTCTAAAATTGTATCTCACGCGCTAAAAATGGGACTGTGTAAGTATTTTTAGCCCCTAAATGCGCAAACTACCAATGTCTTTAAATTATACACATTTTAAAAATATAATATAAGTTATATGTATATAGGGATAAATGCATTTTTGGTCCTCAAATGCGGCCACTAATGCGATTTTGGTCATCAAACAGTTTAAGGTTGCAATTTTGATTCTCAAACTTTAACATTTTTGACATTTTTGGTTCTTCTGTTAACTTTTTCATTAAACTTAACGGAAATTTCATTTAAGGTGGAAAAAATTGCTATTTTTCTCCCATTTTGTGGTGTTTTTTAAGTTGTAATCCAATGCACCAATTTTTTCTTTTTTTCTTCAAACTTCAAAAGAGAATAAACAAAAAAAAAAAAAGCAATAATTTTCTAAATAGTCTTAATAAAAAAATTATCAATAGATTTTAGAAAATTTGTTGCTTAAATTTATTTTTTTTTATTTATTCACTTTTAAAGTTTGAAGAAAAATAGAAAAAATAGATACACTGGATTACAACTTGAAAAGCACAAAAAAATGGGAGGAAAATACACTTTAAATGAAATTTTCATTAAATTTAACGAAAAAGTTAACAGGACTAAAAGTGCCAAAAAATTACCAAAATCACATTAGTAACTAGATTTGAGGATCAAAATGCATTTATCCCTATGTATATATATAAAAAGAAACCTAAAAAAAATATAAAATAGAAAAATAGAGATAACTCGTCGATGGAAGTGAGATTGGCGGTGGGTGGGGTGTCAAAATGCTCGTCGTCTGACGAGCTTTTCAATGGTCATAGACTCGCATTGAGAGGTGGTCGGACGGCGGAGAAAAAAAAGATTAAAGATAGGGGCGCGTGTTAGTTTTTTTGAACAAAACAAAATAGAGATAACTCGCCTACGGATTGAAGATTTTCGGTGGGTGGGGTATTAAAATGCTCGCCATGGTAAGCTTGCATCACGAGAAAGTCAAACGGTGGAGATATGGGAAGAGCAGAAATTTTAGGATATATATTAAGACAAATATATATACATATTTATATATTAAAATATATAATTGCCTATGTATTAAAATAATATATTTTTATTTTCTATAAACATGATTAAATCTGAGCCATAAATTTAAATCGGATTATATATCAATAGTTGATTAAAAAATTGTATCTTTGTCATTGGAACAAGATTCATGTTCAAAATGCACTCGGGGCAGCGTGCACCTTTTTAAATTTTACAGAGGGTTATGTAGTCCTTTTTTTTAATCACATATACTTATTTGCACATTTTGGATATTACAAATGGATAATATAGATTTTACCCAAATTAAAATTATCACTATCCATAATTACTGTGTCAAACTATAATTTTGTCCAAGTTTAATCCCCAACAGTACAATATCTGAATCCTATTCTATTTCATCAAAGCTTCTTGCATAAACCAATCGAGCCCCAACTGATAATAATATCTCTATTTATTCATCATGAAGTCTTGGAATTTGTGTTTTTTCAAATTCAAGTGTGATAAGGGAAAATACATTGAATAAGCCCAGAAGAACCAAACGCTATGTTTGTTTTCATTTTCAAGTTATCTCCAGGACGAGTTAAAATATACCCAATGTTTGCCATCATTCAAACACCTAAATAAGGTGTTTTAAACTGTTTTAGCATAAATACATACGTATATATATATACATACATATACATAAATATATATAAAAAAGACATGATTTGACTATGAATTGACAATGAACAGTAATTTTTGTCTCCCAAAACACAACATTAAACATACAATACTTATTTTAAATCATCTTAAAAAATAAATCCAAACATACATACTTCTCTAACACACACTCATTTATCTTTGTTTTTCTCTCTCTATCTCCACAAAACACAACAAAACACTCAAAAAATAAATCCAAACATTAAAATGTCCCTCAAAAGCAAGAAAATGCGCAGAGGGCTCACATCTTTTTTAGTGAGTCGGGTCACAGCGGGCCCGCTTTGTCGGCCTTTAATGCAGATCCAATTCAATGATGCCTTAATGATACATGATCTGTATAGATTCTAACACATACATCTCGATAAATACATGAATGACCCATTTCACATGTATGCATTTATTACTATCACATCGAAATCTTATTGTGCGAACTGTATTACATCGAGCCCACAACTGATTTAAGTTTCGAAGAATTTTAGCTGCAGTGGCCTACATTTTGCGTGTGCAGTCCAATATTTCTAATCCAGCTCGAAATACTGGTCGAAACCTTTAACTCCAAGTTATGGCCAGATCACCACCAAATGTCAATGCGAATTGATATTTCTCTTATATCTAAAAGCAATAACTATTGAATTACTTTGAATGAAAAACAACTTTAGATTGCACAAATTCATTTGCCCATGTTTAAAAGAAGCAAAAAGCACCAAAAGAGATTTGCACTGAACTTAATGCTGCAAGTCTCGAACAATACATTGGATTATTACATTTAAAGCCAAAATCCTTTGTTCCCGTTTTACATGTGGAACGCACACTTCTTGTCTTAACAACAAAGTAACTGAGATTATAACCAAAACCCCAACACCTCCTGGTGCGTGTTTCTACACACAATACTCACTTCTGCCAAAATCTCCCGGACAAGATCTAATTAAGGTGCGCAGACGGCTGTCGTCGATATGGACGCTGATACTATAGACTCAACATCGGTATCGAGCTGGTCGACGCTGCAAGAACCGCCGGACCTGGAGCAAATTATGTGCATTTCTGTCGGGTTTCTACTAGTACTGGCAATCATATGCTTGTTCCTTAGATATGTATCGTCGTACCCGTTGTCTCCACCAATGCAATCTAACGATGATCGTGATTGGCATACGTCAGCAGGCACGACACGACCGGTTAAGGCCCGAAAATTTGATCGGGATTTAGAGGCTGCTGCTCATATTCCAGTGAGCATATTAGGATTGTCTGATTTTGGTGGAGAAATTTGTGCGATATGTTTGGGTGAGTTTGTGTGTGGAGAGGCTGTCAAGATTCTTCCGAGGTGTAAGCATATGTTTCACGACGATTGCATCGATGCGTGGTTGCCGATTCGCTCGTTGAACTGTCCGGTGTGTCGAGATCGGATAATTGATGACGAGCAGGATGTAGAAATTAAGAGGTAATTGTGTTTAACATAGTACATAGACACCATATTGTATAGTTGCGATTATTGCAAATTTGATATAATTATGAATATTTTCTTATTGTTTGTAAAATTATAAGTAGCTATCAAGTGAAAAATAATTATGTAGCCCCAAAACGGTCCGATGAAAATCATGATTTTATGCTTGTTGATTTTTTTTTTCTTTCTAAAAATACACATTTGAAAAGTTACAAAGAGAAAAATTGAGGGTAGATAGAGTAAATAATCCATATGATATATTAGTTGATAGAAATATTTTTAAAAAATTTTAAAGAATATATAAGATTATAATTCATAATCCAAAAAAAATTTTGGTTAGTTCAGCACAAAAATTGGATGAAAATCTAACGGAATGGGCTCGTCGGTAGATGGACGATTATGTTTGGTTGGGGTGAAAAATGGGAGTATAAGAGAAATAGAAGTAAAAATGAATGTATAAGATATAGTTTGGTGTTTGGTTAGGGCGAAGAGATGGAGGGGATATAAAACTCAATATATATATATATATATATATATATATAAAACCCCTTCGAGGTCCAATTTTGTTTGGAAAAGTAAAACTATAAGATCAGGAAGACAAAAAAGTATATAATTTATTTTTATTTACTCTATCGCCCCATATATATATAAAGTTTTCCTTGCATCGAAGTCAACGATGAATATTTTTGTTAATAAAAAAATTATTATTCTTGTTTGATAAATACTTTTATTAATAAGATTTTTAAATTTTTGATATATTAAAATTATATTAGTATAATATTAATTTATTTATTTATGATATAATAAAATTATATTTATTTTTTTTTTGTTTAATCAAATTTTGTATAATTTCGTTATATAATTAATATATTAAAGTTCAAAAAATTATAATATTAAAATTGTATTAATTTTAAAAATTACAATTAAGTATATAAATGTAAAAGCGTATATTTTTTTGTACAATTGTAAAAAATACAATAAAGTATACAAATTATTCTTGACAATCCGATATCGACACATCTGACTGTGTAGAAGAATTTCTTTATTGGGATTGTTGTCTTGCACGCGTTTGCGCCCAATTCATCTCGTTGTGAATACGTGATGTTTGGTTTCGAACCATAGATATACGAATAGTACCGTCGTGGACCAACTCAAATCCACTACACATTTGAGTGTACAAAAGAATTACAATTAAGTGTACAAAAAAATCCACTATACATTTGAGTGTACAAAAAAAATTACAATTAAGTGTACAAATGTAATTTGGGTGTACAAAAAAATCCACTATACATTTGTACACTTAATTATAATTTTTTTGTACACTCAAATGTATAGTGGATTTGAGTTGGTACACAACGCTACTATTCGCATCTCTTCGTGCCCTGGTCAAAATCAAACATCACGTATCCAAAACGAGATGGATTGGGCGCAAACACGTGCAAGACAACAATCCCAACAAAGAAATTTTTCTTGTGTCGATATCGAGTTGTCAAGAATAATCGTATACTTTATTGTATTTTTTATAATTGTACAAAAAAATATACACTATTACATTTGTACACTTAATTATAATTTTTTAAATTAATACAATTTTAATATTATGATTTTTTGAACTTTAATATGTTAATTATATATAATTAAACAAAATTATATAATTAATTATATAAAATTTAATTAAACAAACAAAAATGAAAAATTGCCCAAGTCGCAATTAGAAATTGACTTGAGCTTTTCATTTAAAAAAAATAATTTTTTAATCTAAAATCACGACTGGTTATATTATTATTAATAAAAAAATTAATAACCTCAGGGGTGTCCTGGATGCGTATGTAAAATTATTTAAAAACTATAAATAATTATTATGTTTTGATGACTTGGGTATCAATCATGATATATTGATCTCAAAAGATAAATGTAGGAAAAATTGAGGTGTGTGCAAGTTGGAAGAGTATTTTAATAAATTCATTAAAAAGCGATAAAATTATTATTATGATCAAATTTTATTAAAAGAATGAAATAAATTAAAAAATATATGTTATATAAAAAAATTATAATATATTCATCTGTAATATGAGATATGAACAAAAAAATTTTTGTAAAAAATAAAATAGCAAATTACCTCCTGTATTTTCACATGAGTTTATTTGATCATTTCACATATCATAGGGTAAAATGCATTTAACCCAAATGTTATATATTCAAAAATTAGTATAATAATATGGTTCTATTTTATAATAGTATATATACATATATCTAAAATCTACATTTTCAGTATTTTATATACATATATCTAAAATCTACATTTTCTGTATATTTGAATAAATTTTTTATACGTAATGGGTGCGTATAGGTCTGCGATTAATATTGTTTTGTATTCATCAAAATATATATATATATATATATATATATATATAAATCAATACTGTTTTGTAATAGAAGATTTGAACATGAAAATATTCGCTATGTTTGGATTCATATTTTCGTATTTTCTAAAACAAGATAAAACGTACCTTATATTTATTTTTGTATTTTTACACCTTATCTCTGTATTTTTTTATTTTTCAATTTTTTATATAATAATATATATAGATATACATTTATATATATAATATAAAACATACATAATTTGACAATAAACAGTATATTTTGTCTCTCAAAAATACAACATTAAACATATAATATATTATACATATATACATATTAATATAAAAATATATATAAAAAAAATATGATTTGATAATGAATAATGATTTTTATCTCCCTAAATCCAACATCAAACCTACACCACTTATTTTAAAATATTTAAAATTACCTCAAAGTACAAATTCAAACATATCATCTATTTTAAATACACACTTATTTATCTTTATTTTTCTCTCTCTACATCTCAAAAATACAAAACAAAACGCTCAAAACACAAACTCAAACACCATGATTAATCTTGATGTAGATCTTTGAAATGTGTCAGAAATCAGACATGTAGTACTCAACTGCATGTCCTTTCCAAACATGATGGTGTCCAAATCTAAAGTTTGAGAAACGATTAAAAGAAAAAGAAAAAGGGAGTAGTAGCAACAACATGAGTGCTTAAACACAACACATCTCCGAATGGCACAACATTATTATTTATTCCAAAGATGATTCTTTCCATCCTCCAAACTCCTCCACGAAAAATTCCCTGTCTCTGCTTTCCTGCAATGAGCAAAAATCCATAGTCTGAGGAACCAGTGTTCAACCAGACACGCATGAAGTACAAGCATGGTGTCTCAGTTTAGGAAGACGAAAGTTAATACAAGGTCTAGGATGTAATAACCTGATGAGTGAACTTGAGGCCGACTCTAATCTCCCCGCGGTATTCTTGATCCTTGACGACACTGTACGACGTTGGTGGCACGCTTTCTGCAGCAAACACCGCCTCTAGCGGAATCCTATGGTTCCAAGGTATTTGATATAACATGTTACATTGTTTATCATATACTTAAAAACTGAGAGAAAATTACACAGACACTCCCTGAAGTTTGGATCTATTGCAAAAAAAGCACGACTCTGAAAAATTGAAATTTATATGATTTTTCAAATAAGCCCGATTTAGGAAAGAATTTCAAATGAGAAATGAGTGAATTTGAAATCACTCGTAATAAGAGTAAACTTCAGGGTGCATCAGTGAAATATCTGATTATCATTTGCGAAAGCAAAATACGAACGAGCTAGGATACTCACGTTGCTTCACCAAGAAAGTCATCGTCCGTGAAAGTATCTTTATCCAAGATTTTGATTTTCAGCTCAGTAACGCCACCGGAGACGGTGAACAAGAATGTCTCGTTCCACTCGGGGGAAGATCCCGCACCTAGATATTAACATAAGAAGCAACACCGACGTGCATAAAGCATTGGTAATAATAAAATTCAAAAACATACGCATAAAGTACAAAATCGAGCCAAAAATGCACCTGATGCAACACTGCTTTTTTTCTCCTGAGTTCGGCAAGTGAGAATGGCATAAGGATCCGTGCTGGCTGCCCAAAAAAATTTTAAAATCCGCATGTGAAATTTATGTTATGTATATAGGCAGTTCAAAATAAACAAACACGAGTATCTTCAAAAGGACAGATCAAAGATTCGTGTATTTTTTAATTGGGTCGATGCGGGCCTGACATCCAACTCGAACCCGAATATCTTGACCATAGATCACGTCACCATTCAATGGCCCAAATTCAGCCACGTGGATCTGAACATATAATGTGGACTTGGTCGAGCCTGCGACATTGACCAAGGTCCCACTGCCTTGGCTTATAATTAAGCTACAACACTTCATTTTGAGTTTTGCATTTTGGAGCAGAATCCTAGTACGGGCAAAGCTTCTTCCTCATCTTTGTCTTCTCTACCCTAAGACTGATTAATGATTTCTTTTGATTCTGGTACCTACGCGGTCGGAATGAGAAACAAATGCTAATGTGTATTTTCCATTTTTAGAGTCTTTTCACCATTTCGATTCTAAGTCAACTAAAAGTCATAAATCCGAATAATAGGAAACATCGAAGTCTATTCATCCCCAAAATTCAGACAGACAAAGAGGAAAGAAAAGGAATCGGTTAATGTCAGTGTAAGAACAGCCAGATTCGATTCACTGAAACCTACAAAATCACGAACCCAAACAAACAGGAATCATCAAGACGATTATCAATCACCATACGCGGGATTTTCAGCCCATAAACTTGGACGAAATCTTATGTCAAAAGGAAAAATCAACGTTAATTCCATCAACTCACACACACACACACAGAGAGACACACACAAAACAAAAAACAGAAAAATGACCAGAGAGTTTCGATCGAAAATCATACATAAGAAATCGGTGTCATCGAGGCCTTTGGCGCTGACAAGAAGGACTTCGAGGGTTCCCTGAGACATCCTCGGATCGAAAACGAAACTGCTGAGAAGTTTGAGAAAGAGACAGGAAAATTGACAAGAGTTCTAACACCACCCCGCTCTCTCTCTCAGTTGTTATCGACTGATCTGTTGTGTCTGATGGAATGAAACTTATAATGACGTTTTAAATGCGGGTTTGAGGTAGTTGGAGCCCCGCTGTCGATTTGGTGGGAATCTTTTCTTTTCTTTTTTCTTTTTTCTTTTTTTATATAATCGAATCAAAATGATTAAAAAGGTTTATATAAATTTACATGCTCACGTTATAGGCTTTAAAAAAATTAAAAATTTTAAAACATGTGTTATTTACATTAAAATGTTTATAAATTATTTATATTATTATTTTAATTTATAAATGTTAAATTTTTATGTGTTATATATAATTATAAATAAAATATACAAACTTTTTCATATATGTATAAAATATATCATATATAATTCTATATAAATATATAAAGTTATATGCAAATGAATTAAAATTACCAAGTTCGGATCCAATTCAATCCAAAATACTAAAAATCAGAACAAATCTTGAAATCCGATTAAGACTTCAAAATCGATCCCAAATGGGATGATTCTAGACCTCGATCAGGATCTAATGCGAACTCATTATTTTTCCGTTACTCCATGTCTAATATATAATACTATTAAATAATTGTTATATATCTCTTTTTTTCTTTTTTGAAAAAACAGAGTATATAGTAATAATTCATACATCTAATGCACAAAAACCGAGACCAAAGATGAACTAAAATTCAATACGTCATAAATATACTAAAATCGATCAATTTAAAAAAATGCTCGTTCCAAAACCTGATCCAAAATTTTAATATATGAACTAACACTTAGCAGATTTTTTTTTTCTTTCCTCATCTCCCTCTGTTTTCGCTCGCCGTGTCCTTTCACCTTCCTGTTTGACATCCGCTGCCGATCGCCAATCTCAGCCTCTGAAATTTCCCATCTGCCTTCCCTTCCTCCCTCTCTCAAGGTTAGTGGTCTTTTTTTCTGTAATTTTCTTGAATTTAAAATATTTCAGAAATTAAATTTAATCTTTTCTAACATTAAAATATTTTTTATAATTAAAATATATTTATTATAAAATTAAAATATTTTTAAAATTAAATAATATTTTTAGGAAATTAAAATAAGTTATGAAAATTAAACTATATGTTTTCTGAAATTAAAATATATTTCTAAAAGATTATAATTTTTTGTAATTTGTCACAATAGATAATTATGTAACTTAGGCAATTATTGTGTAATTTTGGGTAATTATTGTAATAATTGTGTAATTTAGGCAATTATTGTGTAATTCTTGTGTAATTGTGTAATTTCTGCAATTATTGGTAATAATTATGTAGTTGGGTAATTTTTGAAAATATTGTGTAATATTGGTAATTAATGTGTATAGCATCATGGAAATTAATAACATAATAATTACAATAATCATAAAAATGAGGCTATAAGAACAATAATGATATTATTTACATAATAATATCAATAATCACAAAATTAGACAAATATTATAAATAATAATAATGTTAATAATCAAAAAATGAGGCTAATAGTTCAGTATAATATTATTCACATAACAATATCAATGATCAGAACCTTAGACTAATTAAAATTTCAATAATAATATTATTTAAATAACAATATCAATAATTACAATTTTAAACTAATTAAAATTTTTAATAATAATATTATTTACATAACTATATCGACAATCACAACTTAGACTAATTAATATTTTTAATAATATAATTATTTATGTAATAATGTCAATAATCACAACCGTATTCTAATATTTTCAATAATGTCAACAATAAAAATATTAGAAAAATATTTCAAATTAAAATACATTTACATAATCATTACAATGACCACAAAATGAGGATAATATTCCCAATAATTATTAATTATTTAAAAATATATAGTTCTTTTTGCCCACATACAAACGGATCACGGATTGCTTTAAGCTCATTTAGCAAGTGAATTTTTGCGAGTAGAACTAGTCAGATTTATTCATTTTCATCTGTCAATAAAAGACAATTTTGATAGAAATAAATGGATAAACTTGACTAACATTATAACAAAAAGTTCAGGTGATAGGCTAAAAAAGTTTAAAGCAATGATTGATCCATTTGTATATGTGCATAAAGGAACTATACATTTTTAAATAATTAATGAGTGAAATAATCATAACTTCATGATAATATTTTCAATGCGTAAGAATTAGTATATTTTTTTTAATAATTATTGAATTAGGGTAATTTTCAACAATTACAAAAACCAATATTTCTTAATAATTTTATAGATTATGTCTAGTGGTATGCCTCCTGTACCACGTGGTCATGGTCCACTATTTCCATCCGTGCCGTCTGATGCCAAATGATGCTAGACCATCTTGTGCAGACTAGGAGATGAGGAGGCCAGACCGTCGTCTACCACACCAGCAGCTGATTCTGCCCGTCCGTGGTCTGCTCCACTACCACCACCACCAGCTACACTAGAAATCGCCCCACCATCAGCGCGCCAGTATATTAGCCTCGATGATGCGAGGTAAATTTGTCTATGAATATTTTTTAGTATTATTTTATTTGAAAAATCACTAATTAACATGTCCTTTTAGGTCTGACCGCTGTTTCCACGAGCGCATCAATGTTGTGGTGCTAGGACATTATCCCCATTTGTGGGCATGTTTGAGGCAGGTGCCAGCAGAGTACCAACATTTCTGGTTCGAGTCTATTAAGGTAATGTACCTTCATCTCAATTTGGTATTATATGTTAATCTAAATTGTTTAATTAACTTTACTAATGTTTTCTTTAATTTTCTTACTATAGATGATCTACTGGTGGAATTGTAACGATGAGTCCATGTTTTGGGTCTTCTACATGTGGGCCGACAAATATATCCGGAACATCGCCTGAGCAAGCCTGGCCAAGCTACTTTGGTTGGCCAATGAGGTGCTCCAACTCCAAGCGTACTAGGCCAGCGCTGACTTCCAAGAGGAGTCCATGAAAAATAAGGCGAACTGGGCAGCGAATCCCATGGCGTCCTCTAGTGTGTACCGCGGGGGATCCTCCCCTGTCGGTATGCACAAGAGGAAGATGGTGAGTACATTATATATATATATATATTTAAAGTTTTATCATAATTTTATAAATACTATGCTAACTGTTTAATTTTTCTAATTGAGGCAGAGCTTGTTCGGCCACCCAAGCAGATGAACTTTTTGTTAGATGCTACAAGAAGAAGGCAGATGGCGGTTGGAGCGGGCATAAAGCGGGTGAGGCGAGTCATTTTTTTTTTAAATTAAGTTTTAATAATTCTGTTTGTTTTGCAGAAGACGTTTGAAAAACTGATGGAGGATCATCAGACTTAGACCACGACCGAGGACCAGGATACTCGACCGGCCGAATTGAAGACTTCGATGGCGATGACCGAGCATCAGATGTGGCTGGCTGCAGTCGAGGGCAAGAACAAGGGTCGAGTATTCGGCCTTAATTCTGAGGCTCACGTCTCCAGCAGGACATTCACATCACCATCGCCATCCTCACTGATACCGCTAGGGGTGGGCGTAGGGTCGGGTTCATCGGGTTTGGGTTCAGGTTCATCGGGTCGGGTACCCGAGTCGTCGGTAGTGTATAACACTATCCGATCCCGAACCCGAGTAGGGCAGGTACCCAACAGTCGGTTCGGGTAATTTTATGCAAATTTAATTTTTTTTATTATTTTTATTATGAAGCAATAAAATTTTATTCATAAAATAAATTACAATGGCAAAGAATCACAAGAGACATTCAATTTTTGCAAACATCATTTTTGCAATCACGACCCCAAACCCCTACCAGGACTGAAAGTAGACTTGAGTGTAGTGTGTAGAGCATCCGGGTAAAAGGATATGTTCGACAATAGACGCCCCACAATATAAAATCCTTGAGTAGTTGGTTCTGCATGCCAAAGCCACGTGGGGAACACCAGCCCAAATTCTTCCTCTTCTGTGAGGGATAGTACTGAACCTAGCCGTTCCAAATCAGAAGCCATAGCCAACGAGAGGACACCAAAATCATGGGGCTAATGCTAGGAAGGCGGATAACCGGAGAGCAAAACCCAACAGAAGACAAAAGAGACACCAGGAAAAGGGGTGTGAGAGGTAAAGGGAGGAAACGAAAGAAAGCAGAGAAAGAAAAAGCACAAATGAAACCAGACCATGGAGAACAATGCTAGACGACGTTCCAGCAATGGAGCACAACGATTGATAAAGTCGGTCGCACCTGGAACAGATCCAAGACAGAAAAAAGAAAGAATGGGAAAGGGGATAAAACAGACCCTAAGTCCCCGTTTAGTTTGATGTATATGCTTATATAAGAAAATTAGAGTAGGTTAAATACAGTGCTTACTTTATTGTATGGGAGCCCGGTATAAAACCAAAATCTTGTACTAAATACTCTTACACCTGATAACTAAAATCAAAGTCCTGTACTAATTATTGTTACACCTGATAACTAATACCACCTTGGAAGGTGGTATAAATTAGTTCCAAGGTTGCACGAAATGTGAATGACCATTGTACCATTGAAATTTGACTTAATAATAATAATAATAATAAAATATAATAATAATGATAATAAAATAATATTAAATAATAGCAATAATAATAATTATGATAATAAAAATAAATAATAATAATAATTACTATTTATTGTCAGTATCATCATTATTATTATTATTTGTTGTTATTATCATTATTATTATTATTATTTTGTTGTCTACTAAATTTTGTAAATAAGGGCTCCAAACAATTTTTCTACAAAAAGTATGTGCATATACTAAAGTCAACACTTGATAGAATTTATCTTATTTCGATAATACATATAAGTAAACACCTAATAATTATACAGAGCTTTTTTATCATTTGTTTAGTGAATGATAATCCTATCATTCATTTAACACGATTCTCAAAGTAAACGGGACCTACGAATTAGGGAAGAAAACCTCTCAGCAGAGGGAGGGCTCTCATTGCGAGAGAAAAAGTAGAGTATTTTGTACGATTTAGTATAGGGGAAAACGCAATTTACCCCATGTGTTAAGAGAAATCTGCAAAATCCTCCTTATGGAAAAAAAAAGTAGTAATTTATCTCTTGTATTTTTATAAATAGAGCAAAATATCCCCTACATCTAGTAATGTACTACATGAGTCCTTTTTGCATTTGAGTATGATTTTTAATCAATAAAATATTATTATGTATATATTTAATGAATTAAAAAATATATATAAAGATGTTATTTATAAAAATAATATTTAAATGTATATACCTCTCTTCTTCATTGCTGATTGCCGTTGTCGTCGCCGCTAACCCCATCTCCCCCCCTCATGCTCCCGCCCCCCCTCCCCTCCTCCTCCCCCTCGCCTCCATTCCTTTCAGTGCCCACGTTGTTGCCTCTTCCCCCGCTTCCCCCTAGATTCGCCCCCCTCCCTAGCCTTGTCGCTCCTTCTCCTTCCTCGTACCAATGTCACTGTCAGCTCCACTCCTCCCCATTGGCACCCACCTCTTTCTCTCTCTCTCTGTATATATATATATTTATATAAATATATCTATACATTTAAATTTAATTATATATTATATATAATTTTAATTATTATTTAGTTAAATTTAAATCGATGATTTGAATTATATAAAATATACACTATTGATCTATTCATTAAAATTGAACTTTAGATTGAAATTAAGATTCAACAATTCTAAATAAAGGCATCAATGTTTTTAAAGTTTAAATAAAAAGATAAAAAAAAGGGTGTGCGTCATTCACGAAACACATTAGGGGTTTTTTGCTCCATTTCTTAAAACACAGAAGAAATTTAATGCTTTATTTTTCACAAGGGATTTTTTTGCTCATTTCCCTTGTCATTTGAGAGTAAACTGCATTTAACCCATTTAGTATAAGTTGAATTAAAAAAACAAAATTGAATCGGATACTAAGAATGCATTAGTTTTTATTTTCAAAAGCTCACTTTAATTTTTATATTTTTTTTGGGTAAATGTAAGTTTCATTATTAAAACAAGATCGTACTGTACAATAGTGCTCAACTGGTGGTTTCTCCCTCGATAGGCCAAGTAATATACCATAATTTATATAACGCACATGAACTAACAGAACGAGATAAATTAACATTGATAATCCTCTGTCTAATATCTTCTACAATGATGGTGACTATGATGCTTGGTGGTCGCTCTGTATGCTCAAAGCGTCTCAAATTTCGTTTCCTTCAAATGTGGTAGATGCAAGCAGCAAGGAGTGCATAATAAGCCAAGTTAATGATATGTTTTCCTCTCCATTTCTTTGTAGCCCACTCAACGTCTTGTGACCACTCTCTATTGGGCTATTCAAACCGAACAATTTGTCGAATCGCTGTCAGACATCTTCTGGCATAACGACATCGAAAGAATAGTTGAGTATATGTCTCCATTGCGCCCTTATCACATAATATACAGGCGCCTAGATATGATAGTCATGGTTTATATTATTTTAGTATTTTAAAGCTTGTTTGTTTAATCTAAGCCCTTTTATAAAAAAAAAAAAAAAGCCTAATTTCAATAAAAAATTACAGTGTAGTTCTACTTTTTATTTTAATTCAGTTCAATTCGATCGATTTATGATGTGAACACCCCTAACTAACAATTCCAATCCTTGCAATATAAATTTTATTATTAGCATGGAAAACGTGAAGGATTTTAGGTTTTAGAGTTGTTAGAAAAGTTTGACACTTTTGCGTGAACTTAGTGGGAAACTATACTACTGCACATGAAAAGCGTGTTTTGCTGTACATTTTCGTCGTTTGTGAAAAGCAATTTGTGTCTTGTGAGTTTGTCCCGACGTGAAACTCAGTATGGTTCGTACCTTACCACTAAACCCACCATCTTCTTTAATTGTACGAAATACGAAATTTGTTATAAACTTAGAGAAATTCTAAGTTTATTAGCCTATCACTCTTAATAGAATATAAAGTAAAATATATGTATTTCTCCAACAAACTTTCTTTGTTCACTCCAAAACCACCTTACAAATGAAATACATGGTGGTATTTATAGACCACCAAAATTGTGGTTACAAAATACATCATAACTATTTTAATTACAAATTATAATGGGGGATACAAAAGGGTGTATAACATAATGGGTATTAAAAAAGAATATGAAGAGGTGTATGCATTCATATATACATATTATATATAATACTCCCCCTTGAATGCATACCTCTTTATCATATACATCCTGCCTCGTTAAAAACCTTGCCTGGAAAAACCCAATGGGATAAAAACCAAGGCTAAGGAAAAGAGTACAGTTGTATAATCTCCCCCTCAATTGAGGCAGATATCTTTCAGGTGTCGCATGCCAATATTACGTATGAGTTGTTTGAACACCTTTGTTGGTAATGCCTTCGTAAACAAATCTGCTAAGTTCTGACTTGATGAAATTTGTTGAACATCAACTTTGCCTTCCACTTGAAGCTCGTGAGTGGAGAAAAATTTTGGTAATATGTGCTTGGTTCTGTCGCCTTTAATATAACCATCCTTGATTTGGGCGATGCACGCCGCATTGTCTTCATATATTACTGTGGGACTTTTCTCGATTGATTGTAGTCCACATGATTCATGCACATAATGTATTAGTGATCTAAGCCATACACATTCACGCCCAGCCTCGTATAATGCAATTAATTCTGCATGATTTGATGAGGTGGCTACCAAATTCTGTTTGGTTGAACGTCATGAAATAGCAGTTCCACCATACATGAATACATATCCAGATTGAGGTATAGCTTTATGTGGATCAGATAAATACCCCGCATCTGAATAACCAACTAATTTGGTTGTTTTGGCATCATCATGCCTTTCAAAATATAGTCCCATGTCACTTGTTCCACGTAAATAACGTAGAACGTGTTTAACACCATTCCAGTGTCTCTTTGTTGGTGTTGAACTATATCTTGCTAGTAGATTAACAGAAAATGCTATATCTGGTCGGGTATTATTAGCAAGATACATCAATGCACCAATTGCACTGAGATATGGTACTTCTGGACCTAAAATCTCATCGTTATGTGCTGGAGGACGAAATGGATCTTTATTAACATCAAGCGATCGAACTACCATAGGTGTACTCAATGGATGAGCTTTGTCCATATGAAAACGCTTAAGGACTTTTTCTATATAGTTCGATTGATGAATGAAAATTCCACCCTTAGTATGTTCGAACTGCAGGCCGAGACAATACTTTGTAGTGCCTAAATCTTTCATCTCAAACTCACTTTTTAAGTAATTAGCTGCTTGTCGAATCTCTTCAGGAGATCCAATAATATTCAAATCATCAACATACACGGCTATGATTACAAATCCCGACTCTGTCCTCTTTATGAATAAACATGGACTTATTTGATTATGGCAAAATCCTTTCTTTATTAAGTACTCACTAAGACGATTGTACCACATACGTCCTGATTGTTTAAGTCCGTACAAGGACCTTTTCAATTTGATGGAGTACATATGACGAGACTTTGACTGTAATGCTTCAGGCAATTTTAATCCTTCAGGGATTCTCATATAGATATCTGTATCCAATGACCCATACAGATATGCAGTTACCACATCCATGAGCTGCATTTGTAGTTGTTCAATTACTGATAAACTGATTAAAAATCTAAGTGTGGTAGCATCCACTACAGGTGAATATGTTTCAGTAAAATCAATTCCGGGCTTTTGAGTAAAGCCTTGGGCCACAAGTCTAGCTTTGTACCTTACAACTTCATTTCGTTCATTTCTCTTGCGTATGAACACCCACTTATAGCCAAAAGGTTTGAGACCTTTTGGTGTTGGAGTTATAGGTCCAAATACTTCTCGTTTATTTAGTGAGTCTAGCTCATCTTGTATGGCCTTTTTCCAACTTTTCCAATCATTTCGATGTCTACATTCCTCCATAGTTTGAGGATCATTTTCATCTTCATCCATGATTTGGACGGCTACAGAATAGGCAAAAATATCATTCATTTCAATTTCTTTACGATACCAACCTAAACTGTTATGAGCATAATTAATAGACATCTCATAATTGTCCTCGAGATATTGCTCATTACTTTTAGAGTCTTCAGATAAAATCGCTTCAGGGATTTTATCCTTAGAGACACTAGTGGTCACATTCATATCGTGATTAACTGAGACGATATGTTCCTTTCTCTTTCGAGGATTTGCATCTTTAGAGCCAAGTGGTCTACCACGCTTCCGGCGTATTTGTGACTCAGATGCATTTGATTTATTTAGAATCGCTTCAGGGACTTCTAAACGAGCTGGAACATTTTCAGCCGGAATATATGATTTTGTGACCTTTTTGGTATCTATCAATGCTTCTGGTAGCCTATTTGCAACACTTTGCAAATGTATGATCCGTTGAACTTCAAGTTCACTATCATTTGTCCGTGGATCCATAAAAGACATAGATGTTGCATTCCATGCAATATCTTTCCTTTTAATCTCCTTATCTACTCCCCCTAATGCCGGGAATACTGTCTCATTAAATTGACAATCCAAGTACCTAGCAGTGAATTGATCACCGGTCATTGGTTCAAGGTACTTAATAATTGAGGGAGATTCAAAACCAACATAAATTCCCAATCTCCGTTGTGGCCCCATTTTAGTTCGTTGAGGAGGGGGTATCGGGACGTACACCGCACAACCAAACACCTTTAAATGAGATATATTTGGTTCTCTTCCGGAGACCAATTGTAATGGAGAAAATTTATGGTAAGCGGTAGGTCTAAGACGAATTAGAGTCGCTGCATGCAATATTGCATGTCCCCATGCCGATGAAGGCAATTTTGACCTCATCAATAAGGGTCTAGCTATTAATTGTAACCGCTTAATTAACGACTCTGCCAGGCCATTTTGAGTATGTACATGAGCAACTGGATGCTCTACAACTATCCCAATTGATTGACAATAATCATTGAAGGATTTAGAAGTAAATTCTCCCGCATTATCTAGCCGTATCCTTTTAATAGGATAATCAGGAAAATGAGCCCTCAATTTAATAATTTGGGCTAACAGTCTTGCAAAAGCAACATTTCGTGTTGACAACAAGCTTATATGTGACCAACGTGTTGATGCGTCAATCAACACCATAAAGTATTTAAATGGCCCACATGACGGTGTTATTGGCCCGCATATGTCTCCTTGAATTCGTTCAAGAAACATAGGAGATTCTACATTCACTTTTGTCATAGATGGCTTTGTAATTAATTTTCCACACCACACACACACACACACACACTCACACACACACCCCCTCCCCCCACACACAAACCCACACCCACACCCCCGCACACACACACACACACAAACACATTAAGAGACGCATACACACCCCACACACACACACACACTCACACACCCCCACCACACACACACACACTCACACACCACACACACACACACACACACACCACACGCACACAAAGGACACAAATGGACCACAAAGCCACACAATATCCGTAATGTACATAAAATATTATACGAGAAAAAGGATTGTGTAGATAGAAATGAAGACATAGAAATTGAATGAGAATAGAAAATATAAAATGACGCAGATGGCATTCGTTGCTCCAGAAAATAAAAGCAATACCTCACTTCTTCTATGCTCAAAATGGAAGTAAAATATCTTCTACCGTGACACACACACACACCACACGCACACACCACACACACACACTCACACACACAC